>NW_027368271.1:0-51042 GCF_046119375.1 Phyllobates terribilis | reverse complement strand
GCTTCTCGGCTATGGGTCTGATTGATTTCTTCGCCGGATTAGGGCTCATAGAAGATTTGGTGATTGATGTTTGTAAAAAATTCAGAGCGAGTTGGATGGTGATGGATGCTTTGAACCATAAGTGCCCCAATCTCAGATCCCTCAAACTAGGCCATTTCCTTACTCTGTGCAGAGCAATTGGATCGCAACTCGATGGGCTCGCACTCTGCAACCGTCTGACCTCCCTCTCCCTCAAAAACTCACCCGATCTGACCGATTTCAGGCTGATTGCAATTGGGAGAGGATGCTCGGTGCTGAAGAAACTCGAGATCCATGGCTGCAATCATGTCACAACGAGTGGGTTCAGAACCGTATCCTGCCTACTCAGCAAAACCCTAGTGGATGTCAGCATCTCAGACTGCAGAAACCTCACCGCAGAAGTATCTCTACAAGCTGTTGACCCAATCCGCCACCAGATCAAACGCCTACACATCGACTGCGTGTGGGAAGTCATCCAACAACAAGACCTACTGGATCTCAGCGAAGAAGAGATGGAGAGAGTAAAAGAAGAAGAACCACCGATGCATTGCCAGGGGTATGGCCAGAGCTTGAGTTTCTTTCATTGTGGATCCCAGTAGGGGAGAAGATTATCCACCTAACACAAGCCGGGCTAGTGGAATGCCCCAAACTAACAGAGATTCACATCAAAGTGGAAGGAGATTGCAGGCAAAGACCAATACCCCCAATGCTATCATTCGGTTTAGGGCCTCTGAACCGGTTTCCTAATATGGTGAAGATGAAACTGGATCTAGGAGAGACAATTGGGTACGCGTTAACAGCCCCATCAGGTTACATGGACTTGAGCTTGTGGGAAAGGTTCTATCTCCATGGGATAGCGGAGCTTGGGAATCAGTTAAGGGAGCTTGATTACTGGCCACCGCAGGATAGAGACGTGAACCAGAGGAGCCTTTCACTACCTGCTGCTGGATTGCTTGCGCAATGTGGGTCACTTAGGAAGCTGTTTATCCATGGTACTGCGCATGAGCACTTCATGAATTTCTTGTTGAGAATTGGTAATCTTAGAGATGTGCAGCTCAGGGAGGATTTCTACCCGGCGCATGCGGATGATATGAGTACTGAGATGAGGGTTGATTCGTGTTGCCGATTTGAGGAAAACCTCAATCAGAGGGCTATACCGGATTGAGTTTGACTTTGTGTATTTATTCATGTTGACGCTTTTATTGTAAGCCGACTTTGTTATTAATGTCTTATGCTAATCCTGATTACTGAATCAACATGTATTTTTAATTTTCCTCAACTGTTGTCTGTAACAAAGTACACCAAACTTCCAGGCATTCAACTGGAAGTAAACAACAAATTAGATTCAGTTGTTGCTGTATAAAAAAGATCAGTCAACAGTCCTTACATACACACAGGCAAAAAGTCAGGATGTGCGGGAGTAATATTAAACTCCAAATAACCTTTTGGAAAACTGAATGATTGAGCATTACAGAATTCACTTCTTAACTAATCTGAAATGGCGACAATATACTCCCTCCATCTCATAGTGCTCGTTGTATCCCATTTAGATCGTAAATTTATTTGGTTGATTTTAGAAGAGAGATTGATTGAAAACCTGATTTCTTATTAAGTAAAAGAATGAATATATACACTATAAAGAAGGAGTGTAGAGATAATTAAGAGAGCTAATGAAGGAGATAATGTTAATATAGTATATCCCATTATCGGTAACTGATTTGACCAAATCAAAGGTAATAAAAACAATATCTTTTATTCACTAATATGGAAAGAATGCTAACATTTATTCTATTCTCTGTAACTAATTTGACCAAATCAAAGGTAATAAAAACATTATCTTTTATTCACTAATATTGCCCCGCAAGTTAAACGATGCGAAGCTGAGTTGTAACTTGGATGTTAAAGACTCGAACCGCGGCGTGTGCATGGATTTTGTGAAATGTCGGCTAGCTGGTCCGCGGTGGCGATGTAGGTGACCCGGAAAGCGCCTTTCTGCACTTGCTCTCTAACAAAGTGGTAAGCCAATGCGATGTGTTTCATACGAGAGTGGAAAACCGGGTTGGCGCTTAAGCTAATGGTCCCAAGATTGTCACAATATATAACTGGTTCCGCGCCCACCGTATGATGGAGCTCAGTGAACAGAGAACGTACCCAAAGAATCTCCGCAGCGGTGTCGGCGAGCGCTTTGTACTCGGCCTCTGTGGAAGACCGGGCTACTGACCGTTGCTTACGAGAGCTCCACGAGATCGGAGTTGCACCCAAGTATAGGATGTAGCCGGTAGTTGAGTGGTACGTGTCCTTGTCGCCTCCGTGATCAGCACCTGAATATGCGTGGAAAGTCAAGGGGGAGGAAGCGGATATATGAATGCCATTGCTCATGGTAACAACTAAGTAGCGTAAGACGCACTTGAGGCACATTCAGTGGACGTCCGTGGGCTCTTGCATGTACTGGCTGAGTTTATTGGTGGCAAATGCAACACCAGGACGGGTTAATTGGAGGTATTGCAAGCTTCCTACAAGTGTACGGTACTCGGATGGTGAGGGCAAAGGGGTTCCCAAGTCTCGGGTGAGAGTTACCGAAGCAGAAAGTGGAGTTGCTGCAGGGCGTGTCTCGGCCATACCGGCCTTGATCAGCAGATCATGGATATATTTGCGCTGGGAAAGAAAGACGCCATCTTTGCATTTGACGACTTCAACACCCAAGAAGTAATGAAGTGGGCCCATGTCCTTCAAGGAAAACCTTGATGCGAGTCTGCTGACCAAGTGTTCCACCGAATGTGTGCCATTGCCTGTTATGATTATGTCATCTACATAGACGAGAACATAGAGAGTTGTACCTGCGGTGTGGTAGATGAATAGGGATGTGTCCGCCACTGAATTTACGAACTGAAGAGAGATTATAAATGCTCGCAACTCAATGTACCAAGCCCGCGGTGCTTGCTTAAGGCCGTACAAGGCCTTCTTTAGACGACAAATGTGGTTCGATTGAGCCTTATCGACGAACCCTTGAGGTTGCGTCATGTAGACTTCCTCGGTTAGCGTGCCTTGAAGGAAAGCATTGTTGATGTCGAGTTGCCTTAAAGGCCAACCCTTTTCCGTAGCTAGAGCAAGGATTATCCGCATCGTAATAGGTTTGATAACCGGACTGAACGTCTCCGTGTAATCCCATCCGGGGCGTTGGTGGAACCCCTTAGCTACTAGACGTGCTTTGTAGTGGTCAATGGAGCCATCGGGATTATGCTTGATGCGAAAGACCCATTTACACCCAACCAAGTTTTGATCTTTGGTATGTGGTACTAAATCCCACGTCTTGTTGCGCTTGAGCGCGTTAAACACGGATTGCATAGCCGCACGCCAAGCCGGGTCCATGAGAGCTTGTTTGACAGTGTTAGGTTCGGAGGAGGGTTTCACTGCAATACTCAAATTGAGTTTTTGGATGGGTTTGAAGATTTTGTTGCGGGAGCGGGTTATCATACCAGGTCGTGGGTTATGTTGCGGAATTTGGACCGGGGGTATGGAGCCTGGTGTGGTAGTAGCTGGTGATGTGGGAGGAGCGGTGTTTGGGCCTTGTTGTGTAGTTGTGGGGCTGGGTACAGGAGGCGGTAATTGGGCTTGTGGAGTTGTGGCCAAAGTAGGCGCTGGAGCATGTGTTGGTGATGGATGTGGCGTTGATGGGCTGGGCAGGCGATGGAATCAGCTGGAACGATAACGGGCTGGGCTGAGTGGGCTGCTGCAGATCCGAAGCTTGATCAACAGTGACCTGGCGGAATGGAAATTCCTTCTCAACAAATTGAATATGTCTCGAAACAAAAAGCCTGCCAGTTGTGACATCGAGACAATGATAGGCATGTTGATCAGCTGCATACCCTATAAAAACACAAGCAATAGACCTCGAAGATAATTTATGATTAGAATACGAATTTAACCAGGGAAAGCACAAACACCAAAAACACTTAAGCTTATGATAATCCAGATTCTTTTTGAGGAGCTTAGAGTATGGGGACTCCTATTGGAGTATGGGTATGGGAAAACTGTTAATTAGGTAGGTGGCGGTGGTCATGGCATATGGCCAATAGTGGAGTGGGACATTGGAGTGGCTCATAAACCCGTCTCAACAACATGGCGATTACGGCGTTCTGAGATGCCGTTATGTTCAGGAGTGTGTAGAGGTGTAGTATGATGGCTGACTCCCTGCTCATTGAGATAGCCACGTAGCCCCACGTATTCTCCACCATTGTCTGTGTATAGGATTTTTGTTTTGTGGGAAAAGAAGTTCTCAACGAGGTTTTTGAATTTGGGAAAAATTTGCATTACATTAGATTTGCATTTCATAGGATATAACCAAATGTATCTAGTAAAATGAAAAAAAACAAGCAAAAGTATTTGAGACCATCAATAGATAAAACAGGTGAAGTCCAAACATCCGAGAATATGATTTCCAAAGGATAGTGGGACACAAGAGTAGACTCATGAAAGGGTAGTTTGTGACTCTTGCTTATTTGACATGAATGACAATCTGATTGCGGAAATTTGAAATTGCATAACGAGAAATTCTTTTGCAAAAAATGATAAATAGAAGTAGACGGATGGCCAAGTCTATGATGCTAGGACTCCGGGTTATTGATGTGGATGTGGTTGACGGGCGGAGATACGGAGGGCCACATATAGATGCCATTGATGTAGGGGCCTTTAAGCCGGGTTTTGCGAGTCTGTAGGTCCTTCATAGCAAAAGAATCAGGATAAAAAGTTAGAGATGAGTTTGTTGTTTGGTCAATTTTAAAACAAACAAGATATTGTGTTTAATTTCAGGGACAAACAAAACATCAAGCAAAGATATATCATTAAGCTTAAGAGTCCCGGAGTGTGAGATACGCAAACCTGAACCGTCTCCAACATAAAGAGAGTCGGGTCCCGTGTAGGGATGGTAGATGGCCGAGTTATCCAGGTCCTGAGTCACATGATTGGTGGCACCAGAATCGACGAGAAAACCGGCAGAAGTGGAGCCTACAGAGGCTGTATTGGCCTGCGGTGAGCCTGCAAAGCGGTTTGGCTGTTGCGGAACTGGTACGGATGGATGTTGTTGGTTGAAAACCGGACATTGAGGCATCAAGTGGCCCACTGCGCGACACCATTGGCATTTCCCTAGATAGGGTTTGCGATTTTTGTATCTGCCGTCGGGTCGCAGGCCTGATTGGTTGCCCCAGCCGCCGCCACTGGTGTTGTTGGAGGGCGGGCGCTGAGATGATTTCTGAGGCGCGGCGGGTGTAGGTGGGCGCTAGTACTACGGTACATGGAGGGCTGAGAGGGCCGTCGGAATAGGTGGTGCCTGGTGGGTATGCTTAATAGCCAATTCACAGTCCAAGAGCTTCTCGTGAAGTTCGTCAAAAGCGATGGGTGTGTCTTGAGCATTAACACCATCAATCACAGATTGAAATGAGTCATCAAGACCCCGTAAGATGTGGTCCATAACATCTTCTTCGGGCACAGCCGCACCAATGGATGCTAAAAGATCGACAACAAAATTTACGTTATTCATGTATTCAGATACAGATGAGGTACCTTTGATGATTGACCTGAAACGATCTTTGAGTTGCTTCTTGTGCCCACGAGAGGCACATGCGAACGTTTTCTTCAAGGTTGCCCATAGCTCCGTCTAAGTTTTTGTCTGTGTGACTAAAGAAGCCACCGATTCCGATAGGGTGGGCAAGATTGCCCCGTAGATGAGTTTGTCCTACCTTTTCCATGTGAGGAAGGTTGGATTTGTGACAGTGGTGGCCGGAGTTCTGGTCTTGATAGTCTAGGGAGGGGCCGTTAGTGTACCACTCGGGTATTGAAAGAGATCGAACCCTTCTAAGATTGACTCAACTTGACGCTCCGATGTGATGTGGTTGAGGGTTTTGAGAGGGGTAATTGTTGATAGAGAGACAAAGACAAATAGTTTGTCGGTCTCATGAGGATTGGGGATGGTGCACATAGATTCGGTAGCCATCGGAGAGGATCGACGTCCTGTGCTTGAGGTTTTAGGATCTAAATGGCTGATACCATATAAGAGATTGATTGAAGACCTGATTTCTTATTAAGCAAAGAAATGAATATATACACTATAAAGAAGGAGTGTATAGATAATTAAGAGAGCTAATTAAGGAGAGAATGATAAGATTTATCCTATTCTGTGTAACTGATTTGACCAAATCAAAGGTAGTAAAAACAATATCTTTTATTCACTAATATGGAGAGAATGCTAACATTTATTTTATTCTCTATAGCTGATTTGATCAAATCAAAGGTAATAAAAACAATATATTTTATTCACTAATAGATTCTTGGTAATATATAAGGAAAAACATAGTCACGTGGCGTCTTGTTTAATTCGTCTTGATAAATACTTCAATAAATATAATCTTTTTATAATTTATACTAACACATGAGAATAGATATTAACAGTACAAAACATATATCCGTAAGTGTGAAAAAAAACTATGTTATAAAACAAACTAAGTACAAAAAATTTATCACCCAAACAAAATCTTATAGCGGGTACACTAGATTGTCATCACTCTATTTTTTTTTTGAAACTAAGAAAAAATTAGACGGCCTAAACGGGCGGCCAGCCTAGAGCATCCTTACGGATGAGAGCCATGAGCTCTATATCGTCCTTCCACCCCGAATCCCCACCTGGAAGCCCCAGCTTGGCCATGCGGTCTGCCACCCGGTTATTATCCCTGAACACGTGAGAAAAACGAAAAGCAGGACAATTCAATAGATTAAAAAAGATGTCATTAATGGATTGATTAATCTCCCAAGGGCAGAGCCAAATGCCATTAAGCACATTAATTAGGCATAAGTTATCACCCTCAATTTCTACAATAGACAAATTCATTTCTTTAACCCGCTTAGAGGCAAGCCGGAGGGCTAGAGTTTCAACTTGTAAAACAGAGAGGTTTCTTCCAGATTCCTTTTCCATTGCAATAATCGCCCCATTGTCATCTCTCATCACATAACCCCACCCCGCGTCTCCATTTCTGTCAACTGCCCCATCAAAATTAATTTTAACAGTATCCCTCTTAGGTTTAAGCCACACACATTTCCTTTTGGTCCTTCTCTTATGTTTATTCTTATTTTCAGGAAAGGAGATCACCCTATCAATCCCGTCCTTATTTATTAGTTTAGTTATTTCCCAGTTCTTTCTCAAAACATGAATGAATTCCCTAAGATTTTTAATTTTAGAATTGTCATCAGTCTGAAAAACACGTTGATTTTTAAACATCCAGATTGCCCACCAAGTCGTCGCAAGGGTCACCCCTTGCTCCTTTGAGAGGTTCCGGAAGATATTCTTGAGGATGTCTTTAAATGGGAGATTAGTCGTTTGTGTGTTGCGAATTTCTGGGAGTATTAGTTTATCTTGATAAAATATATGTAACTTAGAAACTGGGCATTCAAAAAGCAGATGGACCGCATCTTCCAAGGGATGTGCACAGTTAACACAGTTTGTTGGTACCATTATATTTTTTTAATTAGATTCCCTTTAGAGGGGAGACCATCATGAGCAACTTTCCATAAGAAATTCTTAACTTTAGGATACGTGTCTAATTTTCAAATCCAAGAGAAAGAGTCTGCAGACAAACAAAGTCCTTCCGAAAGGAGTTCGTAAGCAGAGCTCGTGCTAAACCTTCCATTTTTATTTGGAGCCCACATAATTTTGTTTGGAAAATTATTAGTTGGTAGGGGAATTGCTTGTACCAGTTTAGCTCCTTCATCGTTAAATCTCTCATTGATCTTCCCGCAATCCCATTCCTGGTTATTGATAAGGGAGCAGACACACTCCCCTAAAACGGGAACGAACTCAGGTCGTTTATAGTTATTGATATTTTGTCCAAAGATCCAGTTATCCTCCCAGATCCTTGTAGATTCGCCATTACCAAGACACCAGATAAGACCTTTAAAAAATTTATCTCTAATTTTGATCAGTTGGGACCATTGCCATGATTTATTCCTCCCATCACCTTTGTAATCTTTTAGACTTTCATCTTTTAAATATTTCCCCTTCACGATATTAACCCAAATATTCGACGGATCGGCCAGAATTTTCAATAGAAGTTTCATTTGCATGGTTTTATTCATAGTTTCTGCTTTTCTAATCCCAATTCCACCATTCTTCTTTGGTTTTCACACTTTGTCCCACCCAATAAATGGGGAATAATTATCTCCTTTATTCCAAAAGAATCTTCGATTAGTATGGTCCAGTTCTTCGTGAGTGTGTGTGGGAAGCATAAAACTTTGCATAATATAGTTTGGTTTTGCCGACAGATTTGATCTAATGAGTGTAGCTCGACCCTCAAGAGAAAGTGATGAAGCTTTCCATTTTGTTAGTTGATTTTTGCAGGATAAGATGATGTCATTGAAAGTTTCCTTATTTACTCTGCCATTAATAATGGGGCATCCGAGGTACTTCTCAAGAGAGCTAGTGATCGGGATATTAAGGATTGCTTGAATAGTTCGTTTATTTTGGCTGGAAGTTTTCGGCAAAGTTTGAATAGCTGATTTATGATAATTCACACTTTGTCCAGATATCTGACATTAATCCTCAATTATATTTTTGACTGTTTGGCCAGCTGCTTGTTTTGCTTTAGCAAAAATAATAATGTCATCTGCAAATGACAGAAATGGAATGGAGATTTTATTTTTTACAATGGGGAAACCCAAATCTGAATTCCCATTGCTATTAAATTGAATTTTCCCAGCCAAAACCTCAGCACAGAGGATGAAAAGAAAGGGAGACAGCGGGTCGCCCTGACGTAAACCCCGACCCGGAACAAAAATCTCCGTTGGGCCATTATTAACCAGAACCGAGAAAGAAACAGTAGATACACATTCTCTAATCCAATTTATGACCTTTTCATGGAACCCAAATTTAGCCAAAACAGCAAAAAGAAATTCCCATTCGATTTTATCATATGCCTTTTCCATGTCTAGTTTAATAGCCATCCATCCTTCCTTCCCTTTCCTTGCCCTAAAAGAATGGAAAATTTCATGGGCAATGAGAATATTGTCTTGAATCGCTCTCTCTTCGACAAAAACACCTTAGAGAGGATGAATAAGTTTTTGAAGAAGGGGTTTCAGTCTATTTGTGAGAATTTTAGATATAACTTTATAAACCGTTGAACATAGACTAATAGGTCTATAGTGGGTTGTGCTACTCGGATTATCACATTTTGGAATCAAGGTGATAAACATGTGATTTATTTGTTTAAGCATTCTTCCAGAATGGAAGAAGCTTTTAATTGCTCTAGTAACACTGGGTCCTACAATATGCCAATATTTTTGGTAGAATAGAGCTGTCATCCCGTCCGGTCCTGGTGACTTACTTTGTCCAATACTAAAAATTGCTTGTTTAATTTCTGAGTTGGTTATATCCTTCATGAGATAACGGTTATCATTATCATTTACTTCATTGGTAATATATTCCAGGAATTCATTAAGTTTAGTATGATTTATGTTTTGTTTTTTAAACCTATTCTGAAAATCTTTTTTAATTTCATTTCTAATATTTTCGTAGCCAATAATGATCGTTCCTTCAAGAGTACGGATTTCCTTTATTATTTTACGATTTCGTCTTCCCGACGCAATTTTGTGAAAATAACCCGAGTTTGTGTCAATTAATTTAATGTGTTTAACTTTAGCCCTTTGACTCCAATATTTTTTCTGAAAAGAAATTAAACACTCTCTTTTTTTTAACAGTTTGTCCTGGGCATAAATGATGGCCTGATCCGGGTTCTGAAGAATTCTTGATTGAAGATCAATCAATTTTCCTTCAATCTCATCTAATTGTCTAAAAATATTCCCAAAAGTGGTCTTGTTCCACTTTTTTGTCGCCTTTTTAACTTGATATGTCTTTTTCACAAGGTTAAACATTTGCGAACCATGAGAAGCCCCCCTCCAAGCTTGTTTGACCAGATTCTCGAAATCTTTTCGATGTGTCCACATGTTTTCAAATTTAAAGGGTAGAGCTTTAGTATTGCTACCGTTTGTTAAAGTTGTTGAGATTAAACAGTGATCTGACGAAGAGAAGCCGAATTATGTGTAGATATATCAAGGAACCAATTCAATATTTGTGATTGAACCAGAATTCTATCTAATTTTCATATGTATTATCTATATCTATTCTATTTTTCCTCCACGTAAATCGATTGCCCGAAAAGGGAATTTCAAAAAGGTCACACACGTTTTTAAATTTTATTAATCTTTCAAATCTATGATTACCCGGAGGAGCACCACCCTGTTTATTATCAGCCGGAGATGCAATTTCATTAAGATCCCCTATAATTAAACAAGGTATCGGGGAGTTATTGATAAATCCCATAAGATCTTTCCAGAAAGCCTCCTTTTCCCCCGCCCCAGGCGGGCCATAAACAAAAATAATTCTGAAGCTGATATTTTGGCTTAAATTTTTTATCTTCATCGCGATAAACCTGTTAAAAGAAGCGACGATCTCGCATAACTCATCAACTAACTGATATCCTTTCCATAAAAGACATATTCCGCCCGCAAACCCCATCGAGGGAACCACATGATAATTATCAAAACCCGCTTTGCGCCAACAATTCCTAGTGGGTCCCGAAGCAGATTTAGTTTCCACCAACGCTAACATATTAATTCTATTAATCTTACAAATTGCCTCTATTTCCGCCCAAAAATTCTTCCTTCCAAAACCCCTATAGTTCCATAGACCTATTTTCATTAAAACATATTTATTAGGTGTTTTTTTTCCAATTCATAATTTTATGTGATAGTGAAACCAAACTACCACTTTTTTACTTGGAATAACCATATGCTCAAGTTTGAGCTTAGGCTCCATTGTTTTTTCTTTAGAAACCATAAGTTCTATCCACTTAGTGAAAGAGTTTGTAGCTCGAAATTGTTTCCTACTAAAGAGGTGTTCAAAACCTAGGTTATTTTCCCACTTAAAATTCACATTAACAATACCAACATCATGATTCATTAAATTTGCCATGCTCCGTTTCTCCATAGAATGGTTCACAAAAAACAAACTAGAAATACCACAGGGGCATACGAGGCCATAGTTATACAAACCAAACTTTTTACATACATAACGATTAGTCATGGAAATCGGATAACCATACATATTGTTCCTGATAGTAATAAAATGGGACCCGGACGATTTAAACTTAGACCTTGTAATCATAGAAGATAGGGGAGGACTACCACGTCTCCCGGACAAAAGCCGATTTCCTTTACTAATCATAGGTACACTGGAGTTTACTTCTTGTTCCTCTTGCTCTCCATCACCAAGGACGAAGCAGTATCTTCCATTCCGTCCATCATTTTCCTCTTGCTTGAAGTTGATTTAGTAGGCTATCCTTATTCACTTCAAGATTACCCAGTTTGACCCGAACCGAGGCCGCAGAGTTAATCGATTGCTCAGTTTGGTGAGTCGAGAGCTCACGGTTCTTTTCCTCTTCACATTCGCCTCCTTGGTTACCATTGATGAAGTCCTCGAGGTCCTTATCAAAAAATGGAGTGTTAGTGTCAAGAAGCAGCGGCATATTGCCGGCCCCGAAATCCATTTCTCCCGAAAATTCACAGCCGTCGATGTCCAAGAGGTCGTCCATCATCATATCATCAAATTCGTTGTCCTCAAATTCAACTTCGTCTATGTCATCATTATATTCATCCGCTGCTTTCAGACAAAGTTCTTGAGTCGTGACTTCGTCTAGAGCAATATTGGTATGAGGTTCGTCCGATCAATTGTTAGGGCCCGGACCGCCCCTAGGCACCTCAGCAGATCCCTGCCCTTCACATACAAAAACAGCAAAACACCCAGTTTCCAAGTACCTTAAATACATAGTACATATTCCTAACAAAAGATTTTCCCATTTGGATATAGTAAAATTTATACCTTTGATCAAGGTGCTTTCAGCAGACCGAACTTTGTAGCAAAGATTTGCATCACAAAGCGGGAGAGCAGAGGCTAAAAAACAGGAACAAACTACACTTAGTCCACAGTTTGCACAGTAAGGTTTAGAAACACACCAATGAGAGAAAGTGGAATAAAACAGAAATTTAACAAATATTATTTGGTCACAGCCATCAGTCCATACATAGGAGCCAAAGGAATTGATACCACAATTAAGAGCAAAGTTTAGGGAGATACCAATAGCCTTCCCTTTTCCTTTTTCCTTTCTCATTTCTTCCTCTTTATTCCCATCCAAGAGGATACCATCTGCTAAGTAACAAACAGAGAGGATTAGGCAACAGAAGTAAAAAAAAAGTGCCTATTAGTCCATAAGACATGTTAATATTGTAAATATTTGTTAGCCAGGGGATAAACGCACCAGAAACGGCGATAAGAGATGGGGCCTCCACAAATTCACCCTCATTTAGAATGAACTGACTAATTTCGTCGGAGTCCTCGGATTTGTAAGTGATACTGATGCCACCACGTCCCGAAGAATACAGATTACTGCTCGGGTAAATAGGCTTTGATTTAGGATAAATGGTTTTATTGTTTTTGCCCATCATTTTCCAATTACCCGTCTCCAAAGATTCCCCACCTCCTTCCATAGATTTGGAAGAAGGTTTTTTGCCTTTGAGGTTAAGCATCGGGATAGATCCACTTTTATTCGGACAATCCTTGAAGACGTGAGATAACTTGCCACAGGCCCCACAACCCGCAGAAAAGTCATCAAACCAAAGCGAGAGTCTGATTTGGTTAAAATGCTCATCAGGAACAATGATGCTTTTTCCAAACGATTTCTCGGTATCGGTGTTGATGCAAAATCTTGTGAACATGTTCCAACGCTCACTATTGTGTGTGGGGTCCATCTTGAGGAATTTACCAATGTGACAGCCCTCAATAATATTCTCGAGGGCGTCCGCATTCGCAAATTCCTCCGGGAGATAGTGGAGCCTGGCCCATAAGTCAAGTTTGGAAAAAGATTCTGTGGTAGGATCAAAGCCCGGGCACCATTGTTTCAATAAAAGCAATTGGCTGAAAAAATGATAGGGTCTATTTTTCCAAACCAGTTCAAAATCCATCTGCTTTGAGAAGGCTATCTCAAACCACCCTTTTTTCAAAATAGTAAACGTTATTGTTCCTTTGATAGGTTTCCATTCGAATCTCATTTTAGCAAATAATCTTGGGAATTCCTTGGGATCACCCACAAGGAACCCCACAAGGGTGAGCAATTTCCTTTTCCTCCCATTTTCCCTTGAAGCAACCAGTTTTTTAAACATTTCTGTGGGATCGAAAAAAGAAGAACCAACCCCCCCTTTCTAGCTTTGAGACTTTGAACATTTCCACTCAATGAAAAGTTTGTGTTTTGAGTTGTTGGTGATTTGTTACTTTGAGTAGAACCACTCAAAGGAGAGTTTGTATTTGGATTAGTTTGAGATTTATTCCTCTTTTTTCTTTCCATTTCCTCTTTAGCAGTGTTCAGATTGAGTCTAGCATGATAAAAAAGGAGGATACCTGAACACTTTCCAACCAGTTTTTCCTTTCCCTTTTCTTCCCCACTCATGATTCCCACTTCAATCGTGCAACAGCTCCTCTGGAAGTTGACAGGGACGAGTGAGTTTCCATGGTTTGTGTATACTGCTATTTATATCAACCAGTTGAAACTCAAAATGACTTATTTTATTCCTATAACCCTTATAATTCCAGTAAGATATTTTAGAAATCAGACCACAAAAAAACGAGCAAGATCTCAACAGATTAGAGTGGTTACAGAGAGGAGATGTGATTTTGTTACCTTGGTTCCTGTTTATGATTTGGTAAACAGAGAAAGGACGGCTGCAGAAGCCCTCCTTCTCCCGACGCATCAGAGCCTGCGTGTGATAATAACAAATAGTATAAGGCAGAGAGAGATCAGATAGCAGAAAAACCCCCTCCATCAACATCACCGACAACCGCCGGAAATCAGGGGCAAAACACTGCTCCTCCAGGGGAGCAGATAAATCACAATCATGCTTATAGCTGGGTAGACTCATATAGTAGGTAAATCTCAAGAGACTCCGGGCTCCGCGCAACCAAGGAGGTGGTAGTAGGGGTCGGTGAGATCCGAAGAACAGATGGCTCAGAAACCCCCCCCAGACCACCCCTTTTTTAATATACATATCGGGTTCAGACAGGAAAACGAATCTCATATTCGATTCATTTCACAGAGAACGAATCACTTGATGGAGAGAGGAAACCCCACACTAGAACAGATCTAGCAGGGCGATTAGGGTACCTATCGGTGATAGGGCGAGCAGATTAGGGGATTAGGGTTCGTGAAAAGTTGAGAGAGCCGAAGGAGAAAGAGAGAGTTTTTACGAGGGTCCGGTTGGTGGGAATACAAATGTTATCTTTAGATTGTCATCACTCTATAAAACAGCTGTAGACATTAAGCCAATGATTTAGGAGTAGAAAAGGATCTGACCATAAAACATGATTTCAATAACTCATCAAAAGAACTAAGAGACAACTCTTTAAATGAAAAGTGAATTTTATTTCTTAAGCAGGAAGTATTCAACTAATTGAGATTAATTTTTAGTCTAAATTTTATTATTATAAAATGTTTTCTTCTCTGACAAGGTATTTGCAAATAAATTAATGGTATACATAAACTTCTGTAATAAGGCCTCTAATAATATTTGCTTTTAAGAACAACTCCTCTCTTTGAATAAAACTATTATGGAAAATCGTTACTAAACCAAATTCCTTAAGCTATCAACAATGAATTGGGATCGGCTGAAATTAGAGTTTAACTTTTAATATGGGAACTCCTTTTAGCCATTGGATCAAAGAAAACCAATGACTCATATATGCTCTCGCTGGTTTTAATTGAACATGAGTATTTTCGTCCTTTCCCTTGATATTGGATATCCTCTTTCCATCGTTCCTGCACGCCTCCTCTCTCTCGCACCCACTATTGGAGCAATTTTGATTCTTCAATTAGGTCTCTCTCTCGTACCTCATTTTCAACTACAAATCAAAGTGGTAGAAACACCAATTTGTTGAGGTTTGTCAAATTTGACATATGCATAGTATAGAGGTATGGATCCTTTCACAAGATAAAGCTGTAGAAGCCTCACTGGTCTTTAGTTTCCATGCTGCAAGTGAGGTAATTGATGACATTAATTTTATTTCATGCATCTAGTACGAGTTGATTTGGATGAATCGGTGATGAGTTTAACTTAATTAAAAATCTAATAACACTTTCCTACAACTTGTTCAATGGGTTGTTTGAGAGAGATTTGTGTTTGGCCCAAGGACAACGAAGAACAATGGATTTGATAAACATTAATTCATGGCCCTCTTAATCTATGATTTTTTTATATTGATCATGTTTGAAAAGTCTCTCAATTTTTATGTCATTTGTCTTTGATCTGGGTGGAGACTTGATAATGATAATAGGTCGTTGTAAGTGTTAAAGAAACTTCTAGTTATTGATATTGATTGTAATTTCAGTTGATAATGGAAATGATTGGACAAGTCATATGTTTCAAGAATTGGTGATGGCTACAACATCTATATATTTTGTTGGTTCTCACGTGGAGCTGTATTATGAGGCTAGCGGAACTTATTTGCTAATTTGGTTTGCTAATCAATCTTTTAGCAAGTAGCATCAAATCTTATTGGGTGTTTAATCATGTGTCAATGCTACATGATTTTAGTGATACTAGTGTTTGGCATATTAATCTTTCAAGGTTGAATTTTGTGGAGAATATATAGTCCTATTGATTTATCAATAAGGTTGATTTTCCTTGCTACACTAGTTTTTTTTATCTCAGTTCAACTACTGTTTTCTTATGCCCAAGACACATTTTTTTGGAGTCATAGAAGTATGAAAAATCTAGCTTTACTAGGTGTAGGATACTACATCTTTTTATCATTGTTGGTTATGCTTTGTAATTAAGGTTCTCTATTTACTGAATTTGCTAATTTTCAACCACATGTAAACTATAGTTGTTGATATTCTATTGAATAGTGTGCTTACTTGACTAAGTCGGAAATGTCAACCACCACGACTACAATGTTGAGAATGTGTTGGATCTGAAAAACCCGTCGAACTTTGGGGGTTTGGGCAATGAGTATAATAGCTTATGTCTTAGTCTTTTGTTTGGTTCAAGCTTTGATTACTTGTGCAGATTTTAGCATATACTGTTGATGTCAAGTGTTTGGTTCAACACATGAATTAACTACATTTTCTAAACATTCATTTATGATTTATGAACACTGTCATTTAAATCGTGAACATTCCACTATATTATTTTAGTATCCACTTTTAACTTCGTTGAGAGTTGAGATTATTTTATTGGTTATATTTTAACATTGCTATTGAAGTAACCTAATAGATTCAGATATGAACATGATATACAAAGATGACATTGATGTTGCGTATGAAGTGTTTCTTTCTTATCAACTTTGGTACTATTACTTGTGAAAATTGTATCGAATAATTGAACATCACAAGCTGAAAATGAACGTATTAGTTGTAATGAACCTGAATACTTAAATAATTAACAAGTTGTATATAATATTGAACTAGATTAGACAATTTCTGAATATTCACATAATTTTACAGTGTAACTTAAAATAGTAACCTACACATGCAATTTTATACTCCAACCATTCACAAGTTAGTCTGCAATACTAGTTGTGGTTGTGGTTTAAATAATTAACAAGTTGTATATAATATTGCCCACTCTATTCGCACATTAGTCAAATTCCTTATTGTTCATACAATGATTCAAGGCAAAACCTCATTAAGTCATTGTGCCTTGACTTCATTGTGGTTGTGGTTTGCCGACTTTAGACGGTTGTCTTTTAGAGGGAAGATTGGTAATTTCTTCCATTTGCACTACTCGCTTCCCTTTCTCCTTTCCATTCTTTGTATTTTTCCCTTGAAGAGTAACAAAATCATACATCATATTTGTTAGTATCTCTTCCACATATATACTATCCGTCTTACCATACCTTATCAGAAAAATGAATGCACACATTAGTTGTTGATTAAACATGGAATCATATAGTTTGAACATTATAGAACCCACATGATTTACAATGCATACATTTTTGAACTCGGACTACTCAATCATAAACACATAACACAAATTCATGAACACCAATATGACATAATCAATTTTGGATCATATTTATGAAGATCAACATGAACCTGGACTAATCAATCATGAACACATAGTAAGAATCCATGAAAACACAATATGATATCATGAATTTTGAATCATACTCATGAAGAAGTGCATGAACGTGGACTACTCAATTATGAGCATATACAAATAATCCATGAATACAATATGTCATGTTCCATTTTGTATCATAGTCATAAATAATAACATGAACTTGAAAAAAACCAAGAATCCATAAACCTAGAAACAAGAAAGAATTGTGTATCACAAAAATGCTTAATCATGAACACAAACTATGCATTATAATACATGAACACACACAATAAGGCATCATAAGTTTTTGGATCATAACATGAATAAAAGAATGAACATGTTCTCCTAAATAATGAACAAAACACTAGTATTGATAAACCTTAATATTATAAACATGCTTACCATAGATAAGAAAATGAACATGGAATCCTCAATAATGAGCGTAACATTAGTATTCATGAACCTAGAACTATTTCATAACCACTTATATATCATATACATGAATAGTACAACAAACATGAAATTTTAAACAATGAACAAGAAGTTATGAAGAATGAACATTGAGTTCTAAATAATGAACATTTACATCCATGGACCTTTATACTATACATATATAATCATGAACAAGACAATGAGCATTGATATATAAATAATGAACACTAAACTAGAATCCTTGAAATCACAACCAACATATTAACAAAAAAAATTGTACATCAAGTGGTCACATGCTATACGCATAATCATGAACACTATGATGGAAATCATTACTGTGAACATATATTTGATCAATGCAATGACAATCAAGTAGCAAAACCACTCCAAGACTTAGAGGTTGCTAAAGTGAACTGACATCAGAAGAAGTTGAGGGAATAGAGCCAATTCTTGAAGAAAAGAAGCTGAGCAAGGAAATGATGATGTTGTCCATGAAGTTGTAATTCCCGAGCAAAACCAAGGGTTCACTATTGAAAATTCAAACCTTCTCTCAGGGACCAACTATTTTGATGACAATGATCCTCAAGACCCAAATTATATTCAACTTGTACATGAATAAGTGGATCATGATCTATATGATGTTATAGAAGGTATATGGGTGATTATTCTCAAATGACTGAACATGGTCACCTTTTTCATTGTTTTCTCCATGATCGTCCTCTTGCAAAAGAAGATGAGGGAAAGGATGCTGCTGATTTGACCTGAGACAAAGAGAAAAATACGGATGATGCCCATATTACCGAAGAGAAAGAGAAGTTGAGGTCTGTCAAATAGAAATGAAAGGAAGTTGCTGCTATTCGAGGTTAAGGAAGTCGTCAAAATAAAACAAATCTAGTCAATTTTTTGATGGTAGTCCATGGCTCAAAGAACCGAAAAAGAGTCGGCTTCCCAATAAACGTCGTTACTCCTTCTATGATAACAAAGACCGTAACGAATTCTATGAATAGTACAATGAGATGTTGACATTTAACTCCTTTTTCATTTCACTTTCTCGTAATAATTTTCTAATTTTTAATTCACTATTTTTTTGTTTAGTGATGAGAGTGCAACGATAATTGGAGGTGAAACACGTCTTCACAAGCATTTTTTTGATATTCTTCTGCCACTCAGATCTTGGCTTAGCAAAGACGTAAGTGTTCTCTTACGACACTTTTTCTTTTGGCATATGATGACAGTATTAACATTGTGATGACACATTAGTATGTGATGGTACTTCTAGTTGTGATTTCAGTTTTAATAATGTGATGACACTTTTAGTTGTGATTTCAAATTTAATAATGTGATGACAATTTCAATATTTGATGACACTTTTTCGTATGTGATGAAACTTTTAAATAATACGATCATGACATTACTTTCTCATTTTTGTATGTGATAACACTTTTTCGTATGTAATGACACTTTTAGTATTTGATGAACACTTATAGTTGGGATTTTAGTTTCAATAATGTGATGACACTTTTAGTTGTGATTTTAGATTTAATAATGTGATGACACTTGTTCGTATGTGATGACACTTTTAGTATGTGATGAAACTTTCAATAATATGATCATGACATTATTTTATCATTTTTGTATGTGATGAAACTTTTTGTATGTGATGACACTTTTTAGTATGTGATGACACTTTTATTATGTGATGACACTTCTAGCTGTTATTCCAATTTTAATAGTGTGATGACACATTTAGTTGTGATTTTAGATTTAATAATGTGATGACAGTTTTAGTATGTGATGACACTTTTTTATACGTGATGACACTTTGAATATTGTGATGAAACTTTTAAAAATACGATCATGATATTATTTTATCATTTTTGTTTGTGATGAAACATTTTCATATGTGATGACACTTTTTGTATGTGATGAAACTTCTAGTTGTGATTTTAGTTTTAATAATGTGATGACAGTTTTAGTATGTGATGACACTTTTTTGTATATGATGACACTTCTAGTTGTGATTTTAGTTTTAACAATGTGATGACACTTTTAGTTATAATTTCAGATTAAATAATGTGATGACAATTTTAGTTTGGGATGACATTTCCTATGTGATGACACTTTGAATATTGTGATGAAACTTTTAATAATACGATCATGATATTATTTTATCATTTTTGTTTGTGATGACACTTTTACGTGTGTGATGAAACATCTAGTTTTGATTTCAGTTTTAATAATGTGATGACACTTTTAGTTATGATTTCAGATTTAATAATATGATGATATTTTTAGTATGTCGTTACATTTTCTACTCCATGACAGTAAGAATTGTTTTCTAATGACAACTACTTCTTGTGGTGACACTTTCTATTAATGTTGTGATACTATTTTATTATGTGATGACAACATATACAAGAAGCTCTTTCCTACATGCGTAAGAGAATCAGTAACGAGCCAGACAAGTTCAAGAATGTTGTTCTTGTAGATTGGATGTGGTACAAGTATTTTAATAAAAAGATGGTAGAAAAGTACCTGAATGGCGAGGAATGTATCCTAGATACCTTAAATGACTATTTTACTGGCACAAGTCCCGAGTTTTTTGGAAAGTCGCAGTATCATGGTGTGACAACTATTTACTCACCATATATGTCTTAAAAGAACACTAAGCACTTTGTTGGCATAGAGTTTTAGTTGGTTCGCTCCAGAGTAAGAATGATGGATTGTTTCTATTGGTTCTACTATGATGACGAGCTTGTAGAACTACTCCAACTCATTTGTAAATTTCTTTCAATTCCGATGAAGAAGATAGGCAGATTTGATCATCTTGGAAGTTTAAGTGAAGAATTTACCATCTTCAGAGAGCTATCTATCACAAGATGTTAACGGGTAAATTTAAATTTCCTACATGTATTAACTTTCACACAACATACTTTTACTAACTTCTTTTTTCTTTTATATTTTTCATTGACAATTGTGGCATTTTTACAATCAGGTACATCGAACACGTTGTATTCGATAGAAGTATGAAGGATTTAGACAAAGATTATCAAAAGGCACATATAGAAAGTTTGCCATTGATGTGTTCAAGCAAGAATGGGTGTGGTACCTTTTATCCACAAAGTAGATGTAATTTAATGTTATGTGATTAAAATTTATGATTCTAAATGTAATAAATGTTTATAGACTATTTAACCTGAAACAGTATTGATGTTACTTTGAAGACACTAATTATAGTCAACACATTACGATGACACTGTAGGTGATGACAATGTCTTGGTGACACTATGTGTTAACAATTTTCTCGTTGAAATTATATGTGATGTGACTATTGATTGATACACTGTCTTTTTGGTCACACTATGATGACACTTCTTAATTGATGTCATCAATGCAGGTCCTCGCGGACAACCTTGAAGAACAGAGTAAACCTAATGAAAAAGGATGTGATAATATCAAAGCAAATATTTTGGGAAGAAGGTGTTAGGATGCTTGATGATATAGAGAAGAAAGAGATCCATAAGAAGAAGTCAATGAAGAATTGTAATTCTAGTGCTAGTGATTGTACACCTAAGTTTAGTTTAGGAATATATAAGTTTTTGTTGTGATGACAGTTTACTTGATGACAGTTTTGTTATGATGACAACTTATGTGAAGACATCTTATGTGATGATAACTTATTTTGTGATGCCATTGTAGTTGATGATAGTTTTGTTGTGATGACAGTTTATGTGACGACAATTCTTTTGTGTTTTCGGTTTCTTTGTGATGATAGATTTTTGTCATTAGAGTTAAATAACAGTTTTGATGACACTTGATTTTTGTTACAACTTAATAGCCTTGACAACACTCAAATAGATAGAACTGCAATCAGTTGATAGATGAAATCTAGCAGTTCATATACACACTCAGAGTATTTCTATTCAAAATTAAAACAATATGTAGTAACATCTTTGTGATGACAATATACAGTAATATCTTGCTATATTTGATAACATCCAAAAAAACATATATGATGAAAGCTAAACGTATTACTATTATCTTTCATCTAGTGACAAACCCACTTTGATGACATTATTTGATGACATATTACTCTAATCCACTTGCATCATAGCGTTCTTACTACTTGGTGGTCTGAACTGCGCAGGATGTCTTGTTGTGTCCCATATTTCTACATTCCCCACACTTGATGGGCTTCCTTTTATTCTTGATGAAACTTATTCTAATCTCCATTTCAGAAAGAAATATTCTCTTCTTTGGCCTCCTGGTTTGTTTGTTCATGAATGGTGGATAACAAGCTATGCTTGCGATATCATTGGGGACAACCCATTGTGACCTCATAGGCACCGAAAATATAGTTTCCTAGTATGAATTTGCCCAACTAGAATAGAGATGATACCTACTTATAAAATCAGTAATATTACCCTTAACCTTTTGTATAACAACAATTGTATGCGATCTAAATCAAATACTTTAGCTGTAGTCTTTCGTGCTAGATCCACTACACCGGTAAACTTTCCTCCAATAGCCTCACTTTGCACTTTATTCAACATCTTTACTTCGTATCTCGATTACTCTTTACACATTTCGTCCGCTAATTTTTATACATGATGAGGCAATTTATTTGTGCTCTTTTCAATAAGGTTTCTTCGTTTAAAAAATCACCTCGATTGCAAATCTCTTGTGCACTCCAACACAGCCACAAGTTGGTATGATCAAGCTTCTTGCAATATTGAATTTATACTTTCTTAGTTGTTTGTTGTCATAATCTTGTATCTTTCACTTGCATTCACAATCATTAGTAAAGTAGTAAAGTTAATTGATGATGACTTTTAAATTTTGTACAATGAATAACAACGTGATGTATAATGTAATAGACTCTGATGACATTTTTAACAATATATTATGTGTCATCCACACTATAGTACAATCTGATGACACTTTTTACGTAGTACAAGGTGTCATCAGTATAAATAAAGTGACACTATTGCAAAACAGGTGTTTAGTGACAAATATATCCGTTTCTAATCACTTGTAATCCATTACCAAAAACACTTAACAAAAATACCCATCGCCAACCATCTCCTCACGAGACCGGAAGGCGATGTTTTTGCAACGAGACGTTACTCTCCAATTGCCTCAATTGGGAGCCTTGACTATCAACAGATTTGCGACGGGATTTTATGATGACATTCCGTCGCTAATCTGTCGCAAAAAATTGGGATGGCTCCCAGTTGAGGGATTTGGTTATGGACAGTTGGTTTGAGATAGAGTGTGTAACTAGCTAGCTCAATCATTCCGCTTGTTTTGATGATGATAAACATAAGTATTTGTTGTCCATTGTGTTTGATAAGCTTTCTAGGAATAGCTCAAGGATTTAGGAGAGTATCTTTGACACAACCAGACTAGCTTAGTCTATGTAGAGACTAGTTTGAGGCCTAGCGGGGAAAGCGAGTCTCGCCAAGGCAGTGTTGAAGAAATAAAAGAAGAAAATAAAGACCCAGGTGATGAGTTGTGAAGATGGAAGGACTAACTAAAGCAAAGAGAGTCGCTGCGAGCTAGTGGATTGCGCTTCAAACTCAGAGAGAGTGTACAAGTGATCAAGTGCCAAAGAGAGAGTCCTACCAAGGAATCCTGCACCAGCGCGTAGTGAATTCGGGCGCAGTGAAAAGAAGGCCGAGAAGATATGGATAGGGGAATGTGCGATTTCTACCAATGGATAGTGATGAACGGGGATCGCCAAGCTGGACGAATGAAGGAAGCGCAAGTGGTGTGGAGAGGATTGCCAACATGGAAAAAACGGTTAAACAAGAGAAGAAGCACAAATGCTTGTGGAATCGTTGATGTGCTGCAAGGAAGGTTCGGTCACGGATTGCCAACGTGAACTTCTTCATTGCCATAGATTATAGGATTTTCTTTACTTGGAGAATAGGTTTTGAAATGCTATAAATATGTGCAATAGGTGATGTTAGGCACATGAGCTGAAAAGAGAAAAAGAGAGATAAAGGCTTTAGAGAGAAAGCTAGAGAGCAGAGTGCTTAGGGAAAACCTCGCTTGCTGAGAGGAGAAAGAAAGAGCAAATTGGTAATAGTGTTAGTTAGAGGAAAGTTACTCTTATCCAAAGGTCGCGTGAGGTTAGTGTGTTGTCTAAATCACCTTGAGAGTGGAAAGGATCACTTGTATTAAGCTGACGTAGATGTGTTGAGAGAGAGTGTTACAAATTGTTGCAATTACTGTTGATTAATATAATCTAATTACTGGTGAGTTTATTGCAAGCTTAGTAGAAGCTTAGGGTTCTCACCTTGGGAAAATATGTGCATTTGAGCCGAACTTATCATTTAACAATCTTAAGTTCAAAGTATTGTAGTTAATCTCCTCTTCCGCAACCCTAACACACTAGCTTACTAGCTTGTTGTGTTTATCTTGGAGATTAGACTCGCTTAAACGTGTTTTCAACTTTCATATCTTTAAAACACTTAAGCGAGTTGATCGTGCTACTCTTTTATAAGTGATATCCAATCAAAGCTACTTGATCCGTTCATAGATAAAGTATAAAACCTGCAATTGGTATCAGAGCTTTGGACGCTCATTTGCATTGATTCCTACTCTCTAGTCTGAATCATGGGCACGACAAAAATGTTTTCTACCTAGGAATCTCTTTAGTTAAGCTTCATATCTTAGCTGAGGGTGAACTAGGATGGTGGCTCACTATGACTAGGAATCATATCCAACAAACTAACTATCAATGTTGGAGGATCATTGACAAAGGTGAAGAAACACTCAAGGATGAAACAGACACATATAAATGGGGACCAACAGAGTATGCTATGCTAGAGAAGAATGCAAAGACGAAGAAACTCATTTTAAATGATCTCTCTCAAAAGGACATCGACAAAATCATGTCACTACTCACAAAGAAGCTCATGTGGAAAGCTATCATAGATATGCACAATGGTAGTGAGGATGTGAAGAAAAATCGTGGATTCGAGCTCCAAAGGGACTTCCATTCGTTTAAAACCGAGTCTATTTCAGATTATCATTCTAGGTTTCAGGTTCTATGTGACAAGATGTCCTTCGCAGGACTGAATGTACAACCCTGGGAACTCTCTTTTGCTTTTATCCATGGTGTTAACGCTAAATTTGATACAACCAAACGTATAATTCTAATGACAAAAGAAACGAAAGAGTTGCATGTATCTGTACTTGATGGAAAATTAAGAATACAAGAAACTGAGAATCAAAAGGAGTCGCTAGCATTGAAGGAATCCCAAGGATTAGCTCTCAAGCTCACCCGCGTTCTTCAAAAGGTGGAAGACAACGATGAATCTGACATTGAAGAAGACCGAGAAATAGCAATGATGACCAATCTCGTCAAAAAGTTCTCTAAGAAGAAAAATGGCTTAACAAGAAAAGGTTACAAGTCAAAAGACCTCAAGCACGTCACATGATACAACTGCTCAGGTAAAGGACATTTTGCCAAGGATTGCACAAGTGCAAAGGTGGACGCTAAAGAAGAACCAAGCGGATCTAAAACACCACCTAGAAAGGAATTTGTCACCTTATGGGGCAATTCGGATGATGAGCTAGACGTTGGAGAAGCACCAGAGAAATGCTCATTCGTCATCGAAGATCTCGACCCTGAACCTGAATTTGAGGTAAGTCTTCTTGAATTTAAACTCTCCTATACACCCCTTCTCTTTGAATATGAGGGTATACTCAATCAAGCAAATCTTTGTGAAGACAAGATTGATCTGAGTAATTCTGATCCCTCACAGTCTGTAATGACTATATTTGAGGAAGAGCTCAATCAAGCGAGTCTTGAGAAAGAAAAGCTTGACCCCAGTGAGACTTCTAAGACTCAACGTGTATGTACTAGGCCCTCAAAATCCAAGAACGGACAAGCGAAAGTACATCGAGTGTTACCTTCCAAAGGTAAACCTCACCAAGTGCTAGATCTTAACGATGACATCTATATGAGCGAGTTCCTACAACTGTGAAGATGAAAGTTCTACCTTCCAATTCTGGAATCGCGAGCTCTAACGTTCCTACGAAGTAAACACTTCGTTGGAAACAAAAAGCTTGATATTATCTTGCATGTTGGAGTGAAGAGTAGAAGACACAAAGTCATATCTTAAGCTACTCTCATTTCACAAATAAGGAGGAGTTTTCTATCTCCTTCAGGGTAGAACCGATGAAATCAAGCGTGCTTCAATGGCTAATACACATATCTTTCATTCTTATCTTACAAGGGATTTACATTTATGTGGTAACAATTAGCTTTAATCAAAGTGAGTCTCATTCATGGAACAAGCTACATATATTTTTCAAGCGAGACTCAAATATGTTAAAGCGAGTCTTTGAGTACTTCAAGCGATTCTTTATTTAACTCGTTCAACTATGTCTTATACTTCCAGAAGAGGAAATGGCAACACCATATCTTTTCTAAGGCACTTTGCTTGGATATGTTTCTACGCCTTGGGCTTCTGCTGGATTTTTCTATCTTATCTTATTAGTTGAATCAAGATATGCGATGTAAGTTTCTCCCATTCTTTGACTATGAATTAATGTAGTTTAACTCTGCTTTGGGAACTTTAGTTGAATTGTGTTGCTTGCTTTCTTGCTTTTCATCCTTATCTTTTTACAAGCCAGTCTTGCTAAGGTAGTATATTGCACTTAAGCTATTGATTATAGTCTTGGAAAACTACAAGCTCTTCTTATGTGCCACAAATAGAGAATGGTGATCGTCTTCTTGCCTTATTACATGCCTAAGAAATGATCCATTCCTACGGTGTCCCTTGCCTAACATTAATGTAATGCGTCCTTATTCCCTTGATAAGCTCCACAATAGGAAGTATTCATTTTTGTGTAAAAGTGATAGGCAGCGTGTAACACAGAATAATACGTGGTCGTTAGCTCCTAAATCGAGGAATTTGACATGTCTAGAGTGCATATGGTCATCATTCAGACCGAGCGAAGCCGAGACACTAAGTACGAGGATTTGGAGCTTCCAAGGGAAAGAAAGCCGAAAGGGAGAAGGAAAGAGTCGCCAGTACCAGTGGTGCGATCGCGCAACCAAGACACGCGACCGTGCCCAGGCGCGACTGCGCCATCACACACACGCATGCGCCTGCCGAGAGCAAAAGTTTCAGCATGAATCGGTCGTGAACGCGCCGACAGAAGCACGCCCGCTCCCCTGACGGGCTGGAAACACACCGAAACCCTACTTCCTCCTCTTGTTCTTATTGGGCTTTGGGCTTCTTCAAATTGTATTCTTTTGGGCTAGGGTTTCTACTAGGTTTAGCATTGTCATTTCTTATAAATAGGGAGAGCTTTTCCTCCTCCCTAATCATCAAATCATTCTTTAATCATTTTATCAAATACATTTCATAGTTTAGCAATGAACCATGAGTATTCTCCTAAGACTTTGTATGGTTGGTTCGAGCCACTAGGCTGATTCAATATGAGGTTTCTATCCTTGGTTCTTATATAGTTATGTCTCTATTGCTTTAATCTCTTGCGCATATCTATCTATTGAATTGAATCTACTTTTTAGATTGACCTCCTAGGTTGTTTAGTTCAATTTAAGCTAGGGCATGGTTTATCCTAGTTGGAGAACCTTGCCTACTTAGTGGCACAAATCAATACTTGTACTAGTTGGACTTGTAGGGATGTGGAGATTAATGAGGTGTAGGTGCCAAGGGAAATACACTTTCCTATCTATTCTTGTACTTAATGTTGTCTAGGATATAGTCTTGATAGTTTCAAGGCTAGATTGGTATTTACGGCGCTATTAAGGCTAGTTGACTTAAGTAGCGATATTAGAACAATGATTAGGGCAATCTAGAGGACATATAAACATTAGGAATAGAGATAGAACCCGAATTAAGGAACCTAGGACCATTGAATCATGCTAGTAGGTTAGACCAACCATATGAAGTGTTCGTCCCATTTAATTAAAACAAAAAATCACTTTTCCAAAATCCCCCAATTGTTACTTTTCTTAGTTAGTCTTTTTAATATTGTAAAAATTGATTGCTTTCGGTTCTCTGTGGGATTCGACCCGTACTTGTCACTCTACTCTAGTAGAGAAGTTAGAAGGGATTATTTTGATCGAACAGCCTACGACAACGTCCGTCAAAAATCCATTTACCCTCTTATGCACATACGTTATATATTCATTATATGTTGAGTGTGAGTGGGTTATGTCCCTACTTGTGAAATGTGCATTTCCCGTTAATATTTTACGTGCTTAAGTGACACATTGGGTGCATATATACACTTGCTTTACACTCCTAAACATGATCAAGTGCTTGTGCAAGAGTCGCTTCAAAGGCAGTCTCAGTCGCTTTTGGGTTTTCTTAACTAAGAAGGTTTCTTAATGAGGAAGGTAATCTATTTCAGCTCTGAAAAGTAAGGTCTAGACAAGTATCCCAGTGATCTAGTATAATTAGATTCAACAAGGCTACGTGGCTCAGTGATCCAATATAAATGGATTCACAAAGGTAACCTATTTCAGCTCTGAAAAGTAAGGTCTAGACAAGTATCCTAGTGATCTAGTATAATTAGATTCAACAAGGCTACGTGGCTCAGTGATCCAATATAAATGGATTCAGAAAACCCACACTTAGACTTCACATAGCATCATAGTAGCTTCCAGCACATCTCTTCTAGCCGTTACAACGAGTATCTTGCACGCCATGTGTCACTTCATAAAGTGCTTCTAAAAAAAGCAAGTCTGCATGTATCCGGTGATTGGAGGCATCTCATACATCATAAAGAATGGGAATTAGCATCAACTACGGGAAAAATAGGTCACAAATGGAGCATAATTCTATAATCTCGACCTCATGGAGCAAAGTGTCTAATACGAGGATTACGTACACAAGGGAGAAGCTTTGCGCGCCCGCTTCTACACCGAGCGCACTCGCGCTCCTGTTTCTGGAGATAGGCACGACCGCGGCCCACTTTCTGAGGACAGGAGCGCCCGCGCCCTGTACTCGCGCGATCACGCTTTGACGGGGATTTTTACGGAAACGGGCGTGCGACCGCGTCCTCCCATGAGCGCATGCGCCCCACTATCTGCGATGCACCATTATACACTTCCGCCACCACTACCTTTTGGCAAGCACTATCCGGGGATGCAACTAGATGAGAAAGGGAGGCAGTTCGAGCCGAGAAATGCTGAGCATGGGTCACATTCGGGACCGATGAGAAGGAAAGCAGTTTGGCTGAACGAGCAGCCCGAATAAAGTTAGGATGTAAACCGTATCAAAGGAAGGAAGGATCTAAGGATAAAGGGGGCCACGAGGAGACCGAACCAGGATGAGAAGGAAATACGTCAAGCCAACGACGTTAAACAAAGGCGCTGACCGGGAGGCAACCCGTTTATGAGGTATTTTCTCTAATTTCACTCTTCTTTTTACCTTTGTCTTTATCTCACAATGGGGACATTGCATAGTTTAAGTGTGGGGGTAGGGAAGTACCTCATCTATCTAAGTAGGTTGAATTTTAAGCATTTTTAAAATTTTATAGAGTCGGCTATCATGAATTCTCCCTCCTTGATTCTTTGTGGACTTCTACAATAATGGTTTGATTTTGAGTCTTTTTATTATGTCTTTAATGTTAATAATGAAACTAGATATAATGATGATATGATTGCTCAATTTTAGGACTTTGACCCAAGCATGTAGTTTATGATTAGGATGCACTAGGTCCAAAACCAAGTTTGCATGATTACCCTATTTTCTCTAATTTTTACCATATTGATTTGAGAGTTTTGTTCCCGTCCTTCTTCATTGCAATGAAAAATTAAAAATTAAAAATAAAGAAATAAGGTAGTGAGCTCTAAGTAAAAGAAAGTCAAAAGAGCACGCGGTGCCCAAGGTGTGAAATAGAACCAAGGGATCGATCCTCCTCATGCCTATTAAGCAAAAAGTTTCATAGTAGTCTGGACCATAAGATGGACTGGTTCTACCTAAAGAAAATAATAATTGGGTGCGTATTAAATTGTGTGAATAGGATGAGAAGGGACATTAGAAGAATACAATTGGACTTATTATAGTTAAGACTTGGTTTATTTTGCTTTTAGTGGTGTGGGAGCTTTTGCATTCTTTTCATGAATTTGAGCATGTCACTTGAGAATTTGTCCTGTTGTTGATCTTGCTTTATCTTATTTTGTAGAATATTTGCTTAGAATTTTTTTTGAAATAGTATAGAGACTCTTAGTTAATGCATTGGCGTAGGATAGTATAGTTCAAGTGTGGGGGAATAATTGATGCCAATGTTGTTTGAGTTAGTTTTTGAGTCTTAAGTAGTTGCTTTATTATTTTGAAATTTTATAGAGTCGGAATCTACACCTGTTATTGTATGATTCTAGGTACCATGAGCTAGAGGTTGATTTATGACCACTCCTATTGTGCCTTCCGTACCCGTTTAGCCCGCCAAGAGTTAGTTGTAGATTACTCGAGGACGAGCAATAGTTCAAGTGTGGGGGTATGATTGGCGGCATCTCGTACATCATAAATAATGAGAATTAGCATCAACTATGGGAAAAATAGGCCACAAATGGAGCATAATGCCGTAATCTCTGCCTCATGGAGCAAAGTGTCTAATACGAGGATTACGTACACAAGGGAGAAGATGCGGAAGGTGGAGAGCAAAGCACGGGCCAAGAAGAGAAGTAAAGGGGGTGAATTTCCGAGGGTGCAACCGCGCCGGAGCTCGCACGACCAAGCCAAGGCAATCTGCCAGTGGCGCGATTGCTCCTCACACGACGCGCCTGCACAGACATACTGAGGGCGGCGCGATCGCGCCAATAGAAGCGCGCCCACGCCTTTGTTATTTCCAGCACCGCGAGAAGCCTTATTCCGTGGGATTAAATGGGCTCCTGTACCTAGATGATGTATAGTTACGGGTTGGTTCTCCACATACTTTGTTTAGGGTTTTGTTTTCTTATTTATAGGGAGAGCTTTTCCTCCTCCCCAATCATCAAATTTTCTAGAGAATAACAGAATAGCCTTGTTAGTATGAAGAGGGAGTAATCTCCTAAGCTTTGTTCTCCGGGCTAAGGCCTGCGGAGGTATGGGTTTGTAGATTTTCTCTATTGGTTATAATAATATGCTATTGCTTTGTTTTAATCTCTTGTTTGTTCAGTTATTGATTGCAATGTGTTTATCTGGCTTAGCTACCTAGGTTTACATGTTTACCTCATATAGTCATGGTCTGGTTTATCCTAGTTGGAGAACCTTGCCTACTTAGTGGTACAAATCTCTACTTGAACTAGTTGGGCTTGTAGGATAGGGAGATTAATGAGGTGTAGGCGCCAAGGGCAATATACTTTCCTATTTATTCATGAACTTAATGCTTCCTAGGATATAGTCTTGATAGTTTCATGGCTAGATTGGTAGGTAAGACGCTATTAGGACTAGTTTACCTAACTAGCAATTTTAGTACATGGATTAGGAAAAACATAGCATATAATAAAGATATTGAACAAAAATTGTAATAGCAAATCAATGATCAAACCCATAACTTTGTAGGTTGATGCTTATGAGAACAAAGCGCTTGCTTTTATTAGTTTTCCCAATCAATCAATCAATCATATTCCCCCCTTTTCTCCTATTATTTATAAAGTTAATTGCCTTGCAAAGACAAGATCGGATTTGCAGACTCCCTGTGGGATTCGACTCCTACTTGCCACTCTACACATGTAGAGAAGTAAGAAAAGGATTACTTTTATAAGGGCCCATGACATCCCTAGTCATCTGATGAAAAGCTTAAGAGACTATATCCGTTGAGATATATCCGTTGATGATCTATCCGTTGGAGTTAGCCGTTGCAAGATTACAACAATTCGTTTTGATGGTGAAATCTTGCAGAGGAAGGAAGCGCTCCACTATATAAAGACTGATATGCATTCATGATCATCTTTACCGTGTTCATTATCTCCCTCCTCTCTGTGCTCATTACTTCACTACTCGCTACCAATAGCTCTTTCTCGCTACTACTCACTCTAACCTCCTCAAAAAGCCCCAACCTGTTAAACCCTAAAACACAAAAGCTCCACAGACTAAAATGGCCGATCAATCACCCCTCGCAAATCTCTCCAAGGAAGAGCTTATCGAAGAGCTCTACCGCAATAGAAGAGTCAATCTAGAGGAGATTGTCCAACGTCACCAATTAACTACTCAGACTTCTATTGCTCCGCTAACTACACCGAAAGCTTCGGTGTCTGGATCTACGAATGCTAAGACTCCAGACACACTGGCCGACCAAGAGCGAGTCGCTCCTGAAGTCGTTGCGGGCACATCCACTGAAAAGAGAAAAGATCTAGTGCCAATTGATCTGACAACCACCTCCATCGCCAACATTTTGTCTGATTTGGAGAATGTCGAGTCAGAGGTATTTTCTACACCGACTAATCAAGACAAAGGTGAATAACTTCTTCTCACTTCTCCTCATAATCCTCTGAACCTAGCTGCTTCTTTCAGAGATGAGGATGATGAAGGTTTCGATCTGAACCAGCATAAGATGTTCAAAGACGGTAAAAGCACATCTAAAGTCGTTGATAAGCGAAAGCTGATAGAAATTGTGGAAGAGGAGTTGTTGTGTAAAGAAGAAAGTGCAGAGTCCACGCCTCCTAATCCAGTCAAGAAAGAGGTGAAGTCAAAAGCCAAAAAGAAAGCTAATAAGAAAGCCACAACGTCTCACTTAGAGTTTTCGCCTATTCTAGGTGGTATCTCCAAGCGAGACATACTCACTCCTATGATAGTGACTCCAGAGATTCTAAAAGCCGTAGAAGATGCTTCCGGATCATACATGTTCAGATACTTGCTAAAGATGCAGAATTGGGATAAACTTGAAACAAAGGTAAGCAAAGCTGATCTTGACCTTGTTAGACAGTTCTATTCTCAATTTTCCAACAATTCATCTTCTTTTGGCGAAGCGTCTTCTATCAACCTCATATTGATGAACAACGCTGAAGAAAGCTTCAAGGTTAGAGACCTTTTAAAGGCTATTGGTCAAGAGCCCAGTTCAGACGGCTCTTTTGTTGGTTTTGGTTGCTTACACAAGAAAAATTGGCCATTGGGTTCCACATCGATTAAGTAAGTGTTATATGGAAATAATGTCCCTCCAACATTGAAGACTAATCATCTATCAGTGTCAAAGCGACTTCTACACCATTTTATCGTGAAGACTATTATGCCTAGATACTCCAACCTCGACCACGTGGCTATCAGTGATTGTTCCATCATGGAAACATGCTTGAATGGGGAGCTAATCAACACCACAGAACTAATGTTTTCTCATATGGTTGTCAGCTGATCACACCACGGTAGCCCTTTTCCCTTTCCACACATTATTGCTCGCATGTTGAAGGCAAAAGGTCAATACAAGCCTAATATTGAAACAAGCTTCAACGATGTGGTTGGAAAACGTTGCTGAGATCGTTTCCAAGCCCCCCAAGCAACTCCCGACTGCCTCCATCTCTTCACGTACACAGTCCGGAGAGCTGGTCATACCTGCTGCCAGCGAGTCCCAGTCTTCAGTTGTTTCAGCTATACAACATTTGTCTACAAAAGTTGAGAAGCGTCTTATTGAGATAACTACACACCTTAATCTTATGACAGAGCACCAAGAAATAATCTGCTATTCTTCAAACCTTGGTGTCTCTTGCACGTCAGCGTGATGCTTAGGGTGTCAAAATCTTGTGTTTATTATGCTTATTTATGTTATTTTTACTTGCTACTCGATTAACTAGTAATTCTAAGAACTTCCCAACTCAAAAAGGTTTAAGGTTTCTATGATTATATAGTATGTTTTTTTACTTCTATAATCTTGTGCTTTTTGCATGGTTGCACCTTACTTTTCTGCGCTGAATGACTTGATTTGCATGATTAATGAGTTAAGCTTGTTTCCCGACTTCACTTTAGTTCCCTTTGCATGAATTATACTTGCATTTTTTCGATGATGTCAAAAGGGGGAAGTAAACAGGTACATACCTTATTCAACTAAGGGGAGGATTTTAGACCAGATTTGTTTAAGGGGGAACAAAGGTAGACTTGCTAAGTGTTTTTAGCAAGATATTTGAGCTAATTTGTTATATGTGAAAATATTTGATTAAGCTTCATTACATATCTTAAGCTTAACTGAATACGTTTTGAAATATAATGTGCTTTATTGTTTAAGTGTTTGTCATCACAAAAGGAGGAAATTGTTGGTTTGAGCTAGAGTGTGTAACTAGCTAGCTCAATCATTCCGCCTGTTTTGATGATGATAAACATAGAAGATGGTTTAAGATTTAATCCTTTAATAATATTTGATGTCCATTGCATGTGATAAGATTTCCAAGAATAGCTCGAGGAGTTAGGAGAGTAGCTTTGACACAAGCGGACTAGCTTACTCTATGTATAGACTAGATTAGGTCCTAGAGGAGAAAGCGAGTCTCGCCAAGGCAGTGTTGAAGAAATAAAAGAAGAAAATAAGGTGATGAGTTGTGAAGACGGAAAGACTAGCTAAAGCGAAGAGAGTCGTTGCGAGCTAGTGGATCACGCTTCAAACTCAGAGAGAGTGTACAAGTGATCAAGTGCCAAAGAGAGAGTCCTACCAAGGAATCCTGCACCAGCGCGTAGTGAATTTAGGCACAATGAAGGGAAGGCCGAGAAGCTAAGGGTAGGGGAATGTGCGATTTCTACCTATGGATAGTGATGGACGAGGATCGCCAAGCTGGACGAATGAAGGAAGTGCAAGTGGTGTGAAGAGGATTGCTAATGTGCACAAAATACTTACTCAAAAGAAGAAGCACAAATGCGTGTGGAATCGTTGATGCACTCCAAGGAAGGATCGGTCACACGGATTGCCAATGTGGACTTCTTCATTGCCATAGATTATAGGATTTTCTTTACTTGGAGAATAATTTTATAAATGCTATAAATATGTGCAATAGGTGATGTTAGGCACATGAGATGAGAAGAGAAAAAGAGAGTTAAAGGTTTTAGAGAGAAAGCTAGAGAGCTGAGTGCTTAGGGCCAACCTCGCTTGCTGAGAGGAGAAAGCAAGAGAGAATTGATAAGATTGTTAGCTAGAAGAAAGCTACTCTTATCCGAGGTTGCGTGAAGTTAGTTTGTTGTCTAAATCACCTTGAGAGTGGAAAGGATCACTTGTATTGAGCTGAACGTAGATTGTGTTGAGAGAGAGTGTTACGAATTGTTGTAATTACTTTTGATTAATATAATCTATTTAGTGGTGAGTTTTATCCTGATCTTAGTAGAAGCTTAGGGTTCTCACCTTGGAAAAATTTGTGCATTTGAGCCGAACTTATCATCTAACAATCTTAAGTTTAAAGTATTGTAGGTAATCTCCTCTTCCGCAACTCTGACACACTAGCTTACTAGCTTATTGTGTTTATCTTGGAGATTAGACTAGCTTAAACGTGTTTTTAACTTTCATATCTTTAAAACACTTAAGCGAGTTGATCGTTCTACTCTTTTATAAGTGTTAGCCGATCAAAGCTACTTGATCTGTTCATAGAGAAAGTATAAAGCTACTTGATTGTGCTACTTGATCCGCTGTGCTCGAGCAAGCACCCACTTTGATCAGCGGCTGGAACACAATACCAAGCCTCTGAGAGATCATGTCCTACATAAAGATTGAAAAACATATTAGTTAAGTACTAAAAAGGCATAACATATTACACGTAAGCTTAATTTCTAATGAAAACAACATTTTCTCTATAATTTGAGCATCTCCCACTTTCAAGAACACCTTGGCAACACAGACATTTCATATACAGCCCACCGAAACACCTACTTTTCAAGAGCACCATGCAAACAACTACAGTTAATATACACAAACTTTTCAAGAACACCATCCATACACAAACATTTCAAGAACACCGTGCAAACAAAAACATTTCAAGAACACCCTACAAACACAAACATTTCATGCACACCCTTCAAGCAAATTTTATTCTAACTTAATCTAACACTTAAGCAAACTAAAAAAATTAAAAAGATTACTAGTCTATGACTTACCCTCTTGTCCACCATAACAATCTTGTCAGCCTTCGTGGAATGAAGGCGACTATACAGCTCCGGTGCAGTCAGCTTGCGGCCGAGCTCTTGAGACTAATTAAAAACAATACATATTATTTGTTTGACAGAAAAAGTTATATATAGGTACCGTTATATGAACAAATATAATTCAAAAAGAAATAATGACATTGAAATGCTTGATGGCGGAACGGGATCCTGCTGTATGGCGTACTGGCCAGATCCGGGTTTTACAAGCTCGCTCATACTAGTAGAGCAAGTTGTATCAGACTTCTTCTTCTCATCCTTTGATGCCTAGAAGGCCTTCCACTCAGCCTAGATCTCCTCGCCCATAGAGGTATGTCTCTCGTGCGCCATCTTCATCTTGTGAATGACATCCATGTACCGGTTGGCAGCATGCTTCATGAAGTCGTTTACATAGTATCCTTTATATGTTCTTACACCGCTATTCATTTTAAGCTTGTCCTACACGTATTATTAAGTAAGGAATTTGAAGTCGTTTACATAGTATCCTTTATATGTGCTGACCGTTCTACATGGTCCCTTTGCAAGGGTTATAATGAATGGATTGGTACAGACAGTTGGATCTTTCCATGTAGGTCATTAGAAACTTATAAGATTTCCAACACCTTATTATGAAAATAAAACAATTTTGGAAATACTTAGATATCATTCGAACAAGGAGGCAAAGTCCCTATCCAACACTCTTTCAATTTCCATTTTGCTATTCCGCGATTCTTTTCGCACAACTCGGCCACGAAATCCCTTTAAAAGGAAGAAGCCTAAATTAAAATGCATCTGTCAAGTAGGTATAAGATTGCACTATATATTAAACTTTCTTTGAGCTTTGATTTCGGGATAATTCAGAAGAACATTGGTCCTACAAATGGTAATCTCATCGTCTTGAAGATATCTCCTGGCCCTACCATGCAACAGCTGTCCCTTCGGTTTGAAATTGATAGTCTTTCGACATCATCATCGACGTCCATATCACAAGTTTCATTTATTCTCAACCACTTGGGTAACATAGGATCACCTTGGATAAAATAATAGGATGAAAATTTCACAATTTCTTCTTGCAGATATCCGCTACTAATGATACCTTCCACCCTGCCTTTATGCTGACCTTTTTTTTTCTTCCAATTTTCTCAATTTTATTACCCACATATTAATATTAGAAAACACTTTAAATGGGTGGGGAAACACTAGAAATAAATTCATTACCTTTCAAATGGATACATCCAGCAATACTGAACTGGCCCTGCCATCATTGCATCATACAGAAGATACCAGAGAGATGCTCCATGAGTCAAAAAAACTGGGCGGGAATATAAGTTCCAGGTTGCACGGTATTTTAAGGATTTAAATCTCCATACGATCTAGATCATCCTGTGTCAGTGACATGGAAGGTAACTCCTGGAAGAAGATACTCAGCTTTGTTAAAGGCTCCCACACTTGTTTCGGAAGAAGATCTCAAAGAGCGATTGACAGAAGTCATGCATAATTACATGGCAGTCATGACATTTCATTCCATACATTTTCAGATTGTTTGGATCGACACATTTGGACAATGTGTACGTATACCCATCTGGAAACTTTATTTTCTGTATCCACTCAAGAAAAACTCTTTTTGAATCCTTATCCAAAGCAAGTTGCCTTTGGAAATCTCCCAGTGACCAAATCTTTAGCTAGCTCTGGCCGATCACTGATGCCATTCAACTCTTCCTGAGATTTTGCATGGTCTTTTGATTTCCCAACAACATTGGGCACGGTATTGAAAATGTTATGAATACATTTTTCTCAATGTGCATGATATCGAGATTGTGCCGAATGAAATTTGTTCTCCAATAAGGCAATCTCAGAAGATATTTTTTATTCCGCCCATGTTTTTTGACAGTAATCCATTAGTATCTTTCGCACCGGGCTCAAATGCCATCTTAAACCCCAGACGGTCCACCTCAGCTAATAGTTCATCTCCAGTTCTGTAAACCTTTTTCTCTCTTCTTTGCCTTTTCAAAATCAGTAACATTTCTACGTAAGGGGTGACACGGAGGCAAAAAAATTTGGTGGCAATCAAACCGCGATTGTTTAGCACTCTCTGTCAGCATGAATGCATCCTGGTTTTCCATGCACTAGGGGCAGGCTAGTCTACCAGTAGTGCTACAACCAGACAACATAGAATAAGCGGGAATTGTCCATATAAGATCCGCTTTCAGTTGGAAATTCTGGTTCTTATGAACGTCTTATATTTTGACTTTACATTCCCACAATTGGTTTAACTCTACAATCAATGGATGTACGAAAATATCCATTTGTTGTTTAGGATTTCTAGGCCCCTAGACTAGAACCGTAAAAAAACATAACTCATCCTTCATGCACATGCCTGGGGGAAAATTGTAGGTCGTCAAAATGACCGTCCATGAGGAATATTGTTGCCCAAAGTTGCTAAATGGAGAGCATAAGCCTAATATGATATTTTTCACTTCATCGGCAAAATTAGGATGCAACTCACTAGAACGTTTCCAGACCGGAGAGTCACACGAGTGGCGCATCTTGTCACCAACCATATCATGGTATGCGTGCCACGTCATATGATGGGCAGTGACTTTCAATGTGTACAACCTTTGTAGCCTCGGAGTTATTAGAAAATAAAATATTTTTGTATAGGGTATGTTAGCCTTTCTTCTTGCGGATTTGTCTTGGGTCACAGGTTTCCAACGTGGGTAATTACAAACTTTTCAGTGCCTTAAACCGACGTCCTCCTCCCCTTATTAAATCACGCAGTTATAGAAACAACAATCGATTACATAAACCGACAATCCCAAACCCTTAACCAGCTTCTTTATGTTAGCAAAATTCGTTGGCATATTATTATCCTCTAGGAGCAACTCTTGTATCAAACCGCACATGTCATCTATTAAAGCTATTGGACCTTGATATCAACACCTAATATCCATCATTTTAGGAGATGTGAAAAATGGAGAGTGTCCGCTATTCCCATTCCATATGTCTTGTTCGTCCGCACGCATCATATCATAAAATTTCTGACCGGGAGTATTGAGAATCATTCTTTGGGTGGAACCGAACTCAACCCCCTCATTTTCAAAATCAAACTCGAGATCATTCTCCAGTAGCTGCGCCAGGGGAGGGGGATTCAAAACGTGTCCCCTCACCATCCCATAATTGGTAGCCTTTCAAGACCATTCTTCAAGATATGTAATTCCACGGCCTCGGTATCTCGATAGCTTGTATTTCTACAACAACTCTTAGAGCAGGTGCATTTAATTTGTACTCCACTCATACAAGCAGGATGCATAAAGCAACAAACTCCTCACATGATCCATAAATCATGTGGTTAACAACCCTCATATGTGTCTCTGATACATCCAATTGCGGTCTGGGTCCATTTCCGTAGCACGAATAATTTGAATAAAAAAAGAAAAAACTGGCAACTTAAAGGGAATGAGACATAAGAAAAAAAGAGTATCAGTATATCCATAGCTCCAAGAGAAAAATTATCCAATTTCGATAGAATGGCAGTGGTGAAGATGATGACGAAAAATAGAAAAAAAATCATTATGATTTGCTAGTTCCTGAAAATATTTTATCGTCAAGGCGACGTAGAGAATTGAAAATTCTAAGTTATTTCAATTCAAGGAATAGTAATTGTGTCAATATACATCCAAGTTCCATGTTTCAGTTCAAGTGTTTTCGTCCCAAGTGGATTGATGTGATACAGTTGGATAAAATAATTTGATAGAAATTAGACATTTGTGTCAATTTCACAGATCTAATAATAATAAGGGATTGATGTGATACAAAAAAGACATTTCGTCATCTAAGATCCAAGAGAATAAGAAAATCGTAACCAAGCACAAACAACCAATTCACATGGAACAATAATGAAAAATTGGATAAAAGAAATTGACAATAACATGGTAATAAAAGGTAAGAAACATATGACAAAATTCCCCCCCAAGGCATATTAGATTCTGCAGGACTTGATTTAATATGAATATAACCTTCCTTTTAAAAAAAGACAAACAAAAACATATCATTTATTTCATCTAACCTGACATAGCTATAATCAAGCACACATGCAACCATGATACATATTACCTGACAAAGCTATAATCAAGAACACATGCTATATGAAATTATACGCTCCTTTTCACTGAATTAGCCAAGCAAAAGTCACTCCTACAATAGCTATAATTACACATCACACGCACAAAACAACATTAACATATACATATTACCTGCATTAGTTTCTCAGCTAAGGTTGATCATTCTAGAAAGATAAAAATCTAATCCGAATATGCAAAATCAACAAAAACATATACATACCAAGAGTGACGAATCATCAAAAATCAACAAAATATGAAAAATATATAGTGTGGTGACACTATATAGTGTCTAAGGTGTCATCACTATTACACTGTACGGTGATGACACTATCTAAGTTGATGACACTTTTTATATACTGCCTTTAATTATTTACTGTATAACTCGTCATCGGTATAAGTAAAAGTGTCATCAACTTGGTTGATGACACTATATGAGGTGTCATCATTATGGAATAGAAGAAGATCATCACATGGACAATATGAACGTCCCCACTTCTCTAGCTTTGCTCGTATAAGGTAATCCTTCATATTTGAATTCATTTTAGTTTTTTTTGTCAAAGTAGTGTTGAAACTCTGTCTTGGTATAGCTTTTAGATGCTTGTGTGAACAAGTGGTGTATAAATTTGTTCTTGAGTAGAGTTTTAAAACTCTCTTTGAGATGTCTTGTGCAAACCACATGTATGGAAGAATTTTAAGGCTTCTCAAGTTTGGTTGCAATGCTCTTATGTCTATCCAACACAAACACTAAATTGGTTATACCTGGGATGACATTATGGAGTTGCTCAAAAAACCATGTCCATGAGTTATCGTTTTCTGAATCAATGATAGAAAATGCAAGAGCATATATTTAATTGTTGGCATCCTGTAAAGTATCTATCATCAGATTTCCTTTATACTTCCCATGAACATGTGTTCCATCCACCATGATGATCTTACAAAAAAAAAGATTAGTGATGACAGTAAACTTGTTGACAATATATGCGCTAATCATAGAAGTTTATTGAGAGATTTATAGTATCATACCTTTCTCAAGTAATTGAAACCTGTAACACAAGATCCGATTGAAACAAACACATACTTGAAACAGTCATCATTTTTAATCTCAAACCTTGTATAGGTATCGGGGTTTAGTTGTTCCAAAATATATAAATATGATGTTAGAAGCCTATAATTTGACTCTGGTGTTCCTCTAGTTAAGTTTTGTGCCCATTCTTTAGCTTTCCAATAACTAATATTTTAGGAGTTGTCATTCTTTGGATTATTTTGAATTAATTTTGGATTTGGTCCATTTTTAAAACCTGATGCATATTGTACACAAAAGAATGATGATATTCAATTGGAGTAATAATAATACATTATAGTGTAATTAATTGTGATGAAAATATCAGTTGTGAGGACAGTTATTTATTATCATCACAATAAATAACCAGTGTCATCAATGAGTTTGGTGACACTTAAGTTTGTGAATCATACCTTGTCTGTTTTTTCTCCAATAGCTCTATATGTAGTCTAACAATGGTTTGCACATCGGGTGTCAAATGAGCATGTATGAATGTCAATATATATTATGATCCGAAAGAATTTTGTGTCTTTCACTTTAGCAGCACGAATATTCCAATTGCAACTTTCTTTAAACATTTTAGCATATACAAATATTTTTGTTGATTTACTCGATCTTTACCCAAAGTTTTCCCTTAGGGCCACATTTTGCACTGCAGTCTTAACTTCATCTTTAATATTGAACAACTTCCCCACATGCAAAAAAACTTTAACACTTGATTGACCATGTTGATTATACCTTTCAGAAGCATCATCAAGGTCATCATTAGCAGTATCATCATGTTGCAGAATAGTGTCGTCAAGCTACAGAATAGTGTCATCATGCTGCGGAATAGTGTTATCATGATCTGGAATAGTGTCATCATATCGCACTATAGCTCTGTCATCATTTTCATCCATTGTTCTCATTCTCTCAGATGCAATGCCACTAATATTTATTGCAGTTTTTCTTCCTTTTCTGGGGTTATATGACTTCTATAGAATTACCTAATGACACATATAACGGTAATGACCATGACACTTCAAGGTTGTCATTTATAGCTACAAAGACTTGAGATCATCCTTATCCTCAATTGTATATTTACTTCTCAATTTATGATGAGGATGCAGATGACCTGATATAAGATTAGAAGCTTTGACATCGATCTTGAATCTGTTTATAATTTGCATCTTTAGATCTTCTAGTTCCAAACCGTCATAAAAAGTAAATGCTTTTGTTTTCATGTTTTCATTATAAGAACCATTGTTGCCTTGATCTTCCACAGAATTCCATAGAAAACAGTTAATATCTTCATCTGTAATAATAAGTAAAACAACAAATAAGCGCCATCAATATAGTTTCTTTTATGACAATTGTAGTTATTGACGATAGTATATTAGACATTGTAATTGTAGATGACAGTTTATATGATGACACTTTGTTTGTTGACAAGTTATGTTATGACACGTTATGGGATGACAAAACAAAACTTTATCAATTTTATAATTTAATATCATGAACATATTTTTGAAAAGTTTCAACAACTATCAACCATTAATAGTGTCAACCAAATATTCATTAATATTGTTGATGAAATGTTTCATCAACTATGAACTATCAATAGTGTCATTATATTTTGAAAAGTATCATCAACTATCAACCATCAGTATTATCATCACTCATCATGGCTTAATCGACAACTATCAACCATCAATAAACTATCATCAAAATAATAGATTTAGAACTGTCATTAAAATTTTCATCCAAATTTTCATTAACATTGTTGATGAAAAATGTCATTAACTATCAACTACTAATAGTATCATTCATATTTTAAAAAGTGTCATCAACTATCAACCATTAATAGAAAGTATCCTCAACTATCAATCACCAATAGTGTCATCCATATTTTAAAAAGTGTCATCAATAAAATTGTCTTCAACTATCAACCATGAAAAGTGTCATCAACTATCAAGCCAAAATCGAAACTGTCATCAAGCCATCAATAAACTACCATCAAACATAAATCTCCAAATTGTCATAAAACCATCAATAAACTTTCATCAAACCTAAATCTATATCATCATCAAACCAAAAGTGTCCTCATCAATAAATTGTCATCAAACATAAATCCAAATTGTTATCAAACCATCAAACCTAAATCGAAACTATCAAAACTGTCCTCGTATTGTCAAAATTGTCATAATACTGTCAAAACTATCCTCATATTGTCAAAACGTTCCTCAAGCATAGAACAAACGAAATAGAAGTTTTAGGTTGTCGAAACTGTCATCAAACACGAATAGAACTTCACGAAATTGTCATCAAGTTGTCAATATTTTCATGAAGCCTAGATCATTGAAATCGAATGCGATTTTAGCGTATAATCGAACGGAATATCAGTTTTTGAACAAAATCAAATAATAGCACATTTATAGCGAAAGGGAGAGGAATGAGACCGGAATTTTGGGGGAAGAATCGCGGCTGGTGGAGTAGGAGTAGAACTAGAGACGACGTCAGCGAGGAAGAGGGAGGACACCAGCAAAGAAGACGGAGGAAGCCGACAAGGCAACTCCAGTGAGGCGACGCCGTGGGAGAACCTGGTGGAGGAAGACGAGAGCGTGCTCGAGAGGAAGAAGAGAGTGTACCAGGAGGAGAGAAAAAGTTATTAGATTAGAACTAGTTGATTACCCGTGCCAAGTACGGGGTTATATTGGTCAAATAATATAAGAAATATATAAGATTAATGACAAAGACACACCTAAACTTTACTTTGGTTTTATATATATAATATAAATAGTGTGAGAAGTATAGTATCTTAACTAAGAATATAATATTATCTCAAAATATACAAATAATATTGCTCATTATAGTTTATGTCATACACATCATCAGTAATAGGCTATAAAAGAGAATTAAAAAGTAACATTATCTTAAAAATTAAAATTAATATTGTTTATTATAGTTTCATACATATAATACACGTTACATGCATGCTATACTATATAATAATGTATATATAATATATTTATCTAAGTTAAAAAGATGTTAGATCGAGATCTATAAAACTTAACATAAATAAAAATATATAACCATTTTAGTCAATATAATACGCTTTTCTTATTAAAATTAATATGGTTTTAGAGACTTCATATGTAATAATGTTAATATAATTAATAAGATTTTAGAGGTTTGATTATCTAATATAATAATCAATATGATATTATTATCATTAATATTTTTTGCCATGTGGTAAAAAAATATCATTAAAGACTCCCAAACTAAGGTTTTTTAAATAAAAAATAAAAGCAACTAAATAATCAAAAAATCTAAAAGTAGTAAATAATTAATCTAAAAATATCAAAATAGTCTAAGTAATTGCTTAATTGTGGTGATATATCTTAGATAATGACACATACTTGAAATTAATATTAGAGCACCACTTCGGCTGTTTCACTTGTAGTCACGAGTACTCTACTTCAGTCTATAGACAAATAGAAATTATTTTCTATAGATTATTGGTTGGTTATATATTAATGTGATTTGATATTTGTACTTTGAAATTCAATCTTAAATACCTTAAAACTGACCAAGATGTTAAATGCAATTAAATAGAGTTTACATAGATTTTTTTAGTACGTTTAAATTCATATTTACTATCACAATATCAATATAATAATATTTTCTTATTTAAATTTTCATATTCGTTCTCTAATTTATATCTGGATAAATATTATACTTAAAATACTACCTAACTATCTAACATGATATGTAAATTAATAAAAGTCTATAGTTAACTATTTGCTCTAATATCAATTCAAATGCACACTTTTGAGAAATAATAAATAAAAGTTCTTAAATCTCGTACAATATACATATTTTAATTAAAGACAGATATTCTTATATTAATAAGATTATTATTAAAAAATTGATTTAACTTAAATTCAAGATGAGTTTTCTTATTTTAGTGAGATTACTACTAATATACAAATAGATCTTATGAATAATATCAAGTTTGATTTTGTAAAATAAACCACAACATTCGTATATTAACTAATATAATATATTAATGCATCTTGGATACATAGGAAGCAACACATCTTTGATTGATATGATAAAAATATAATTAATTAATTAAGATTTTAACTATTTTTTTTTTAGAAAAAGGAAAAAATTATGGGGGCTACAAAACTCTGGAAGTCAGCCACCCTAGAGCATCCTTGCGGATGAGAATCAATACTCTAAATCGTCCCTCCATTCTCTCCGTCCTCCCGGAAGACCCAACTTGGCCACGCGGTCAGCCACCTGATTAATTTCCCGGAAAACATGGGAGAACCTAAAGGCAGGACAGTTCAACAGATTCACACAAATATCATTGACAACCTGGTTAATCTTACAGGGACAGTGCCAAATGCCATTCAAAACATTAATCAGACATAAGTTATCTCCCTCAATTTCCACAATTGAAAGATTCAGATCTTTTACACATTTTGTTGTTAGCCTTAGAGCAAAGGCCTCTGCTTGAATAGCAGAGAGGTTTTATCCTAACGCATTTTCCATAGCAATAACTGTACCATTAGAGTCTCTAATAACAAAACCCATCGCAGCGTTCCCTTGCATATCCACTGCACCATCAAAATTAACCTTAGCAATGTTTCTATTCGGTTTAATCCAATGAATATTCCTTTTTTTCCTTCTACTTCCTCTCCTTTTTCCACCTTGATCTACTGCCACATTTTCACAACCCTCCTTGTTTAAATTTTTTGTTTTCTTCCAGTTTTGTCTAAGGTTTAAGATGAATTCTTTTAAATTCTTGATTTTGTTATCTGCACTCGTTTGGAAGGAGAATTGATTCCTAAACATCCAAATAGCCCACCAAACCGTAGCAAGAGCAACACATTGCTCCGCAAAAAGCCTACTAAACATCTCCTTTCAGAATCTTTTTTAATGGTAAATTGTTTGTTTGCATGCTTCTTATAGTCTGTATGATCGATTGATCTTGATTCCTAATATGAGTAAGTGTAAATGGGCATTTCAAAAATAAATGTATGGCATACTCAGAAAGGCTTTGGCAGTCTTCACAATTAAGCGGATCTGCAATATTCTTATTTGCTAAAATTGTTTTAGTAGGCAGACCATCATGTGCTAGTTTCCAAAAGAAGTTCTTGACTTTAGGATACAAATCTATTTTCCATATCCATGAGAAATAGTCCGTTTGTGGAGCCAAATCCTTTGTAAGTAATTCATAAGCTGATTTTGTATTGAAATTCCCATTTCTATTAGGGGACCAATTGATCTTATCTGGTATATTATTGATGGGAAGAATCACTAATGAAATGAAATCTACACCTTCTTGATTGAGTATTTGTTTAAGTTTTTCCTGATCCTATTTTTGGTTTCTAATTAGTAACCAAATTGTATTATTATTTTCCTTATCCATATTTGGTCGCCTAAACTCTTCAATTTTTCTCCCTGGTATCCATGAATCCTTCCAGATGCGAGTAGATTCCCCGTTGCCCAGACACCAAACCAGTCCCTTGCAAAAATCAGGTCTAAGTTTAATGAGTTGCGACCATTGCCAAGATTTATTCTTTCCCATTCCCATATAGTCCTGAATATTACTACCTTTAAGATATTTTTCCATGATGATGGTCAACCAGATATTCCTAGGTTCGGCCAATACTTTCCAAAGAAGTTTCATCTGAAGAGCTTTATTCATCACTTCCGCTTTCCTTAGGCCAAGTCCACCATTACTTTTAGATCTACAAATTTTATCCCAGCTATAATCGGAGAATAGTTAACATCTTTATTCCATAAAAATTCCTATTGGTTCTATCAAGTTCATCATGTGTGGAAGAGAGCAGCATAAAGCTTTGCATAATATAATTTGGTTTTGCCGACAGATTCGCTCTAATAAGCGTCGCCCTACCCTCTTGAGAAAGGGAAGAAGCTTTCCATTTTGTTAATTGATTCTTCGAGGAGAGAACGACATCCCTAAATGTATCTTTATTAACCCTTCCGTTGATAATCGGACATTCGAGATACTTTTCTAAGGAAGAAGTAAAGGGGATGTTGAGAATTGATTGAATGGCTAATTTAGTTTGGTTAGTCATTTTCACAGTAGTTTGGAAGATGATTTATTAAAATTAACACATTGCTCTGATATTTCACAGTAGTCCTTAATAATCTTTTTTAAAGACTGACTAGCTGATTGTTTAGCCTTTGCAAAATTGATGATGTCATCCGCAAAGCACAGGATTGGGATAGTTATTTATTCTTATTAATAGGGAATCCTATATTTTTGTTTTCATTACTCTCGAACTGGAGTTTTCTCGCTAACACTTCCGCACATAAAATAAACAGAAATGGGGAGAGCGGATCGCCTTGCCTAAGCCCCCTTCCCGGGGGGAACATTTTAGTCGGACCATTGTTGACAAGAACTGAAAAGGAGACCGTTGTGACACATTCTTTTATCCAATTAATAACCTTCTCATGAAACCCAAATTTGTTAAGAACCGCGAAAAGGAAATCCCATTCAATTTTGTCATAGACTTTCTCCATATCCAATTTAAGCGCCATCCACCCTTCCTTCCCCTTCCTCGATCTAAAGGAATGGAAAATTCCATGAGCATTCAATATGTTATCATGAATTGCTCTATCAGCGACAAAGGCTCCATGTAGAGGGTGGATGAGTGTTTGAAGAATCGGTTTTAATCTATTGGTGATTATTTTAGAAATAGCTTTATACATAGTTGAACATAAACTAATTGGTCGATAATGATTTGTGCTAGCTGGGTTATCACATTTAGGAATTAGTGTAATAAAAGTATGGTTCAGTTGTCTCAGCATTCGTCCAGAGTGGAAGAAACTTTTAATTGCTTTGGTGACTAACGGGCCAACAATATGCCAATACTTTTGATAAAAAATAGCCGACATACCATCCGGGCCCGGAGATTTTCCTTGACCAATGCTAAAAATGGCCTGTTTGATTTCTAGATTTGTTATATCTTTCATAAGATTCTCATTATCACAATTATCCACTTCTTTTCTAATGTTATAGAGGAAACCTTCCATTTTTGAAATATTAACATTACTTTTCTGAAATCTTTTTTGGAAATCTTTTTTAACTTCTTTCCTAATATTCTCATACCCAATAATAACAGTACCCTCTCGAGTCCTAGTTTCTCTAATAATTTTCCTATTTTTCCAGACGCAACCTTATGAAAGTACCCAGAATTTGTGTCGATGAGTTTAATATGTTTCACTTTTGCTCTCTGACTCCAATATTTTTATGAAAAGCAAGAAGATATTCCTTTTTTTAATGAGTTTATCTTGTACTAACACAAGGGTCGGGCCAGGATTTTTAAGAATCCCATCTTGGATGTCTATTAACTTTTTTTCGACATCTTCAAGTTGCCTAAAAATGTTCCCAAAAGTTGTTTTATTCCATTTTTGCCGCCAATTTGATCAAAGCGGTCTTCTTAACAAGATTAAACATAAATGACTCCGGAGACAACCAACGCCATGCCTATTTGACAAGATTTTCAAAATCCTTCCTTTCTGTCCAAATGTTTTCAAATTTGAAAGGTTGAGCCTTATTAGTGATTCTGTTAGCTAGCGTGGTCGTAGTGAGGCAATGGTCTGAGGATGAGAAAGCAAAATTGTGAGTTGAAATCTCAGGGAACCATTGCAGGAAATTAGATTGAACCAAAGTGCGATCCAATTTTTCATACGTGTTTGAAACCTCTGTCCTATTCTTTCTCCACATGAATCTATTACCCGAGAACGGAATCTCCGAAAGTTCACAGGTATTCATAAAGTTATTTAGCCTTACAATCTAGAATTTACCGGAGCTAATCCCCCCCCCCCCCCCCATTTTATCTTCCGGGGAAGAGATTTCATTAAGGTCCCCTATAACAAGACAAGCGATCGGGGAATTAGTTATAAAGTCTGTAATTTTCAACCAGAAGTTGTTTTTATCCACTTCACCAGGTGGACCATATGCAAATATTAACATCATACTAATATTCAAGCTGTAAATTTTGTAACCACAACGAACCTATTTGAGGAGTAGGAGATCTCACAAACCTCGTCAACCATTTGGTAGCTTTTCCATAACAGGCAAAGTCCACCCGCCAACCCGGATGAGAGAACAACATGACAATTATCAAATCCCGCTTTTCTCCGACTATTTTTTGAAGGTCCAGTTACTGATTTTGTTTCTACTAATGCAAGCATTTTGATTCTATTGATTTTGCACAAAGCCTCAATTTCAGTCCATAAATTTTTCCTTCTGATACCGCGACAGTTCCAAAGACCTATCTTCATTTAAAAACTAAATTAAGGAGATCTATTCCATTGTTATAGATAAATTTATTGACCTTTTTATTTATCTTCCTAGTACAATTTTTGTAGTACTTATGTTCAATTTTGTTAATTCTCCCAAATATAAAAATGGGCCAAATGGTTTCAGATTCTTCAAAAGCCACCAAAGAATTGAAAAGAAAAACAACCCATTTATTCCTCCACCATTTCCACGTTTTTTCCATAGCTTGATTCTGATTTTGTTTGTTGTTGATAACATATTTGCTTTTGTCCGCAGAAACCGTATGAACGAGCATACATTGGCACACACCAGCAACCATAGAGTTCCAATCAAGCCCATTTACATCTGAATTTTTAGCTTCTAATTCTTTTAAAGAATTGAAATGGAAGGGAGTCGAGCAGGCCAAAGGACCCGACCAAACCATCGGCCCACACCAAGCCACTATTGCGCACCAAAACCACGATTTCTTTTAAAATACTTATAGATTTTGTATGAATTGGTGAAGGTTTTCTAAATCTTCTTGCTTTGTTCTTACTTTTGAAATAATCTGATTCCATAGATAGTCAAACAACATAATCTGAAGCAAGGACAAAAAATTCCTATATGTAAATGGTAGAGTCCACAAATAGCAGCAGAACAAACTTAGATACAAAGAAGGGAGATACCCTTCTCTTTCTTTTAGAGTAGTATGTATTTGATTTTCACCACAAAGTGGTGTGTGATTTGGTAAGTTTGGAGACTTGGTACAGTTGTTAATATTTCCATAGTGTGATAAGAGTATTTAGCAAGCGAAAATCCATAAAAGTTTTTACCCTTACTTGTTTCCATCAGGATGGTTTGAGAGGGTTTGTACCAGAAGAAGGTAGAGATATACTCAACAATTTTTAAAAGGAGAGGTTTTAGAGGACATAAATCCCAGATGTAGATTGACTTGTTTGAATAATTTTGAGAGATAGCATTTATCTCTCTATGACATTTTATACTTCTGCACAGTCGAATCAACCACATCAGGAGGGGAAAGAAACACGCGAATCTGACAAACATGCGGGAAGGGACCATCTTCGTCGGGGACACCAGCAAGAACTTGGCAGCGCAAAGGGGTTGCATATGGATGCCAACAAAGTCCGAGACCAGCAAAAGGAGAAGGAGATTCGTAACTCAAATAATCCAGAGAGGGGTTTGATTTTTCAATATGAAGGGTGAGCAGACAAACCCTAGCTTGTTATTTTCCCTCTTTTCCATAGGACGAGCTTAAGCATAATCAGTAAAAAAATTGATGAGAGGGATAAAGATGGCAAGAAGCTGCAGAACTAAACTGGAAAGCTTCAAAGGATTTAAAGAAAATATGAAAATTGGGAAGAAATGGGTTTGATTTCAAGGAAAGGGAAGAGTTTGATTTTGGGTTTAATTTTATGTGGGAGTTTTTACGGGAGAGAGGTTTTTTCTGTGTATCCTACTATGAACTATAAGTAAATCAAACAAAATAAAAATATTAGATTACGAATAAATATTTATTTTATATTAAAATATATGTCTATATATGTTTAAAATATAGTTATATATTAGGGAAATAAAAATAATCTATATTTGTAAACGGACTTTTAAACTTTTTAATAATTAATATATTTTTAGGAATTATTTACATTTAACAAATTAAATAGAGTAAAATAAAATTATTCTAGCTATTCGTTCCTATAAATGTGATAGTTTATTTTAAAAATTAAATAGAGAATGATAAGACCAATAAGAGAATGAGGATTAGTTAAAATTAAAGGGGAAAGTTTAATGATGTGGCTAGTGAAAATTGATGGTTTGAATGATATGGAAGATGAAGTGACTTTACTAAAATATTGGATTTTAAGTGAA
>NW_027368270.1:0-51045 GCF_046119375.1 Phyllobates terribilis | reverse complement strand
ATATGAAAAACATGTTTTTCAATGGCAAAAATCAATGAATATTGTAAATGCACAAACAGTAATATCTCCACATTGCACGGTGCAATTCTGAAATTTTTAGCTTTTTCCTGTTAATCCTAGCATGATAAAGAAGATTCAAAGAGAGTGAGATGCCAGCTCCTTTCATTCAGTCAGTAGCTTCAAACATTTCTGGTATATGAAAAACATGTTTTTCAATGGCAAAAATCAATGAATATTGTAAATGCACAAACAGTAATATCTCCACATTGCAAGGTGCAATTCTGAAATTTTTTGCTTTTTCCTGTTAATCCTAGCATGATAAAGAAGATTCAAAGAGAGTGAGATGCCAGCTCCTTTCATTCAGTCGGTAGCTTCAAACATTTCTGGTATATGAAAAACATGTTTTTCAATGGCAAAAATCAATGAATATTGTAAATGCACAAACAGTAATATCTCCACATTGCAAGGTGCAATTCTGAAATTTTTTGCTTTTTCCTGCTAATCCTAGCATGATAAAGAAGATTCAAAGAGAGTGAGATGCCAGCTCCTTTCATTCAGTCAGTAGCTTCAAACATTTCTGGCATATGAAAAACATGTTTTTCAATGGCAAAAATCAATGAATATTGTAAATGCACAAACAGTAATATCTCCACATTGCACGGTGCAATTCTGAAATTTTTAGCTTTTTCCTGTTAATCCTAGCATGATAAAGAAGATTCAAAGAGAGTGAGATGCCAGCTCCTTTCATTCAGTCAGTAGCTTCAAACATTTCTGGTATATGAAAAACATGTTTTTCAATGGCAAAAATCAATGAATATTGTAAATGCACAAACAGTAATATCTCCACATTGCAAGGTGCAATTCTGAAATTTTTTGCTTTTTCCTGCTAATCCTAGCATGATAAAGAAGATTCAAAGAGAGTGAGATGCCAGCTCCTTTCATTCAGTCAGTAGCTTCAAACATTTCTGGTATATGAAAAACGTTTTTCAATGGCAAAAATCAATGAATATTGTAAATGCACAAACAGTAATATCTCCACATTGCACGGTGCAATTCTGAAATTTTTAGCTTTTTCCTGTTAATCCTAGCATGATAAAGAAGATTCAAAGAGAGTGAGATGCCAGCTCCTTTCATTCAGTCAGTAGCTTCAAACATTTCTGGTATATGAAAAACATGTTTTTCAATGGCAAAAATCAATGAATATTGTAAATGCACAAACAGTAATATCTCCACATTGCAAGGTGCAATTCTGAAATTTTTTGCTTTTTCCTGTTAATCCTAGCATGATAAAGAAGATTCAAAGAGAGTGAGATGCCAGCTCCTTTCATTCAGTCAGTAGCTTCAAACATTTCTGGTATATGAAAAACATGTTTTTCAATGGCAAAAATCAATGAATATTGTAAATGCACAAACAGTAATATCTCCACATTGCAAGGTGCAATTCTGAAATTTTTTGCTTTTTCCTGCTAATCCTAGCATGATAAAGAAGATTCAAAGAGAGTGAGATGCCAGCTCCTTTCATTCAGTCAGTAGCTTCAAACATTTCTGGTATATGAAAAACATGTTTTTCAATGGCAAAAATCAATGAATATTGTAAATGCACAAACAGTAATATCTCCACATTGCACGGTGCAATTCTGAAATTTTTAGCTTTTTCCTGTTAATCCTAGCATGATAAAGAAGATTCAAAGAGAGTGAGATGCCAGCTCCTTTCATTCAGTCAGTAGCTTCAAACATTTCTGAGAGGTATATGAAAAACATGTTTTTCAATGGCAAAAATCAATGAATATTGTAAATGCACAAACAGTAATATCTCCACATTGCACGGTGCAATTCTGAAATTTTTAGCTTTTTCCTGTTAATCCTAGCATGATAAAGAAGATTCAAAGAGAGTGAGATGCCAGCTCCTTTCATTCAGTCAGTAGCTTCAAACATTTCTGGTATATGAAAAACATGTTTTTCAATGGCAAAAATCAATGAATATTGTAAATGCACAAACAGTAATATCTCCACATTGCAAGGTGCAATTCTGAAATTTTTTGCTTTTTCCTGTTAATCCTAGCATGATAAAGAAGATTCAAAGAGAGTGAGATGCCAGCTCCTTTCATTCAGTCAGTAGCTTCAAACATTTCTGGTATATGAAAAACATGTTTTTCAATGGCAAAAATCAATGAATATTGTAAATGCACAAACAGTAATATCTCCACATTGCAAGGTGCAATTCTGAAATTTTTTGCTTTTTCCTGCTAATCCTAGCATGATAAAGAAGATTCAAAGAGAGTGAGATGCCAGCTCCTTTCATTCAGTCAGTAGCTTCAAACATTTCTGGTATATGAAAAACATGTTTTTCAATGGCAAAAATCAATGAATATTGTAAATGCACAAACAGTAATATCTCCACATTGCACGGTGCAATTCTGAAATTTTTAGCTTTTTCCTGTTAATCCTAGCATGATAAAGAAGATTCAAAGAGAGTGAGATGCCAGCTGCTTTCATTCAGTCAGTAGCTTCAAACATTTCTGGTATATGAAAAACATGTTTTTCAATGGCAAAAATCAATGAATATTGTAAATGCACAAACAGTAATATCTCCACATTGCAAGGTGCAATTCTGAAATTTTTTGCTTTTTCCTGCTAATCCTAGCATGATAAAGAAGATTCAAAGAGAGTGAGATGCCAGCTCCTTTCATTCAGTCAGTAGCTTCAAACATTTCTGGTATATGAAAAACATGTTTTTCAATGGCAAAAATCAATGAATATTGTAAATGCACAAACAGTAATATCTCCACATTGCACGGTGCAATTCTGAAATTTTTAGCTTTTTCCTGTTAATCCTAGCATGATAAAGAAGATTCAAAGAGAGTGAGATGCCAGCTCCTTTCATTCAGTCAGTAGCTTCAAACATTTCTGGTATATGAAAAACATGTTTTTCAATGGCAAAAATCAATGAATATTGTAAATGCACAAACAGTAATATCTCCACATTGCAAGGTGCAATTCTGAAATTTTTTGCTTTTTCCTGTTAATCCTAGCATGATAAAGAAGATTCAAAGAGAGTGAGATGCCAGCTCCTTTCATTCAGTCAGTAGCTTCAAACATTTCTGGTATATGAAAAACATGTTTTTCAATGGCAAAAATCAATGAATATTGTAAATGCACAAACAGTAATATCTCCACATTGCAAGGTGCAATTCTGAAATTTTTTGCTTTTTCCTGCTAATCCTAGCATGATAAAGAAGATTCAAAGAGAGTGAGATGCCAGCTCCTTTCATTCAGTCAGTAGCTTCAAACATTTCTGGTATATGAAAAACATGTTTTTCAATGGCAAAAATCAATGAATATTGTAAATGCACAAACAGTAATATCTCCACATTGCACGGTGCAATTCTGAAATTTTTAGCTTTTTCCTGTTAATCCTAGCATGATAAAGAAGATTCAAAGAGAGTGAGATGCCAGCTCCTTTCATTCAGTCAGTAGCTTCAAACATTTCTGGTATATGAAAAACATGTTTTTCAATGGCAAAAATCAATGAATATTGTAAATGCACAAACAGTAATATCTCCACATTGCAAGGTGCAATTCTGAAATTTTTTGCTTTTTCCTGCTAATCCTAGCATGATAAAGAAGATTCAAAGAGAGTGAGATGCCAGCTCCTTTCATTCAGTCAGTAGCTTCAAACATTTCTGGTATATGAAAAACATGTTTTTCAATTGCAAAAATCAATGAATATTGTAAATGCACAAACAGTAATATCTCCACATTGCACGGTGCAATTCTGAAATTTTTAGCTTTTTCCTGTTAATCCTAGCATGATAAAGAAGATTCAAAGAGAGTGAGATGCCAGCTCCTTTCATTCAGTCGGTAGCTTCAAACATTTCTGGTATATGAAAAACATGTTTTTCAATGGCAAAAATCAATGAATATTGTAAATGCACAAACAGTAATATCTCCACATTGCAAGGTGCAATTCTGAAATTTTTTGCTTTTTCCTGTTAATCCTAGCATGATAAAGAAGATTCAAAGAGAGTGAGATGCCAGCTCCTTTCATTCAGTCAGTAGCTTCAAACATTTCTGGTATATGAAAAACATGTTTTTCAATGGCAAAAATCAATGAATATTGTAAATGCACAAACAGAAATATCTCCACATTGCAAGGTGCAATTCTGAAATTTTTTGCTTTTTCCTGCTAATCCTAGCATGATAAAGAAGATTCAAAGAGAGTGAGATGCCAGCTCCTTTCATTCAGTCAGTAGCTTCAAACATTTCTGGTATATGAAAAACATGTTTTTCAATGGCAAAAATCAATGAATATTGTAAATGCACAAACAGTAATATCTCCACATTGCACGGTGCAATTCTGAAATTTTTAGCTTTTTCCTGTTAATCCTAGCATGATAAAGAAGATTCAAAGAGAGTGAGATGCCAGCTCCTTTCATTCAGTCAGTAGCTTCAAACATTTCTGGTATATGAAAAACATGTTTTTCAATGGCAAAAATCAATGAATATTGTAAATGCACAAACAGTAATATCTCCACATTGCAAGGTGCAATTCTGAAATTTTTTGCTTTTTCCTGCTAATCCTAGCATGATAAAGAAGATTCAAAGAGAGTGAGATGCCAGCTCCTTTCATTCAGTCAGTAGCTTCAAACATTTCTGGTATATGAAAAACATGTTTTTCAATGGCAAAAATCAATAAATATTGTAAATGCACAAACAGTAATATCTCCACATTGCACGGTGCAATTCTGAAATTTTTAGCTTTTTCCTGTTAATCCTAGCATGATAAAGAAGATTCAAAGAGAGTGAGATGCCAGCTCCTTTCATTCAGTCAGTAGCTTCAAACATTTCTGGTATATGAAAAACATGTTTTTCAATGGCAAAAATCAATGAATATTGTAAATGCACAAACAGTAATATCTCCACATTGCAAGGTGCAATTCTGAAATTTTTTGCTTTTTCCTGTTAATCCTAGCATGATAAAGAAGATTCAAAGAGAGTGAGATGCCAGCTCCTTTCATTCAGTCAGTAGCTTCAAACATTTCTGGTATATGAAAAACATGTTTTTCAATGGCAAAAATCAATGAATATTGTAAATGCACAAACAGTAATATCTCCACATTGCAAGGTGCAATTCTGAAATTTTTTGCTTTTTCCTGCTAATCCTAGCATGATAAAGAAGATTCAAAGAGAGTGAGATGCCAGCTCCTTTCATTCAGTCAGTAGCTTCAAACATTTCTGGTATATGAAAAACATGTTTTTCAATGGCAAAAATCAATGAATATTGTAAATGCACAAACAGTAATATCTCCACATTGCACGGTGCAATTCTGAAATTTTTAGCTTTTTCCTGTTAATCCTAGCATGATAAAGAAGATTCAAAGAGAGTGAGATGCCAGCTCCTTTCATTCAGTCAGTAGCTTCAAACATTTCTGGTATATGAAAAACATGTTTTTCAATGGCAAAAATCAATGAATATTGTAAATGCACAAACAGTAATATCTCCACATTGCAAGGTGCAATTCTGAAATTTTTTGCTTTTTCCTGCTAATCCTAGCATGATAAAGAAGATTCAAAGAGAGTGAGATGCCAGCTCCTTTCATTCAGTCAGTAGCTTCAAACATTTCTGGTATTTAGAAAAAATACAAATTTTTTAATGGCAAAAATCAATGAATATTGTAAATGCACAAACAGTAATATCTCCACATTGCACGGTGCAATTCTGAAATTTTTAGCTTTTTCCTGTTAATCCTAGCATGATAAAGAAGATTCAAAGAGAGTGAGATGCCAGCTCCTTTCATTCAGTCAGTAGCTTCAAACATTTCTGGTATATGAAAAACATGTTTTTCAATGGCAAAAATCAATGAATATTGTAAATGCACAAACAGTAATATCTCCACATTGCAAGGTGCAATTCTGAAATTTTTTGCTTTTTCCTGTTAATCCTAGCATGATAAAGAAGATTCAAAGAGAGTGAGATGCCAGCTCCTTTCATTCAGTCAGTAGCTTCAAACATTTCTGGTATATGAAAAACATGTTTTTCAATGGCAAAAATCAATGAATATTGTAAATGCACAAACAGTAATATCTCCACATTGCAAGGTGCAATTCTGAAATTTTTTGCTTTTTCCTGCTAATCCTAGCATGATAAAGAAGATTCAAAGAGAGTGAGATGCCAGCTCCTTTCATTCAGTCAGTAGCTTCAAACATTTCTGGTATATGAAAAACATGTTTTTCAATGGCAAAAATCAATGAATATTGTAAATGCACAAACAGTAATATCTCCACATTGCACGGTGCAATTCTGAAATTTTTAGCTTTTTCCTGTTAATCCTAGCATGATAAAGAAGATTCAAAGAGAGTGAGATGCCAGCTCCTTTCATTCAGTCAGTAGCTTCAAACATTTCTGGTATATGAAAAACATGTTTTTCAATGGCAAAAATCAATGAATATTGTAAATGCACAAACAGTAATATCTCCACATTGCAAGGTGCAATTCTGAAATTTTTTGCTTTTTCCTGCTAATCCTAGCATGATAAAGAAGATTCAAAGAGAGTGAGATGCCAGCTCCTTTCATTCAGTCAGTAGCTTCAAACATTTCTGGTATATGAAAAACATGTTTTTCAATGGCAAAAATCAATGAATATTGTAAATGCACAAACAGTAATATCTCCACATTGCACGGTGCAATTCTGAAATTTTTAGCTTTTTCCTGTTAATCCTAGCATGATAAAGAAGATTCAAAGAGAGTGAGATGCCAGCTCCTTTCATTCAGTCAGTAGCTTCAAACATTTCTGGTATATGAAAAACATGTTTTTCAATGGCAAAAATCAATGAATATTGTAAATGCACAAACAGTAATATCTCCACATTGCAAGGTGCAATTCTGAAATTTTTTGCTTTTTCCTGTTAATCCTAGCATGATAAAGAAGATTCAAAGAGAGTGAGATGCCAGCTCCTTTCATTCAGTCAGTAGCTTCAAACATTTCTGGTATATGAAAAACATGTTTTTCAATGGCAAAAATCAATGAATATTGTAAATGCACAAACAGTAATATCTCCACATTGCAAGGTGCAATTCTGAAATTTTTTGCTTTTTCCTGCTAATCCTAGCATGATAAAGAAGATTCAAAGAGAGTGAGATGCCAGCTCCTTTCATTCAGTCAGTAGCTTCAAACATTTCAGGTATATGAAAAACATGTTTTTCAATGGCAAAAATCAATGAATATTGTAAATGCACAAACAGTAATATCTCCACATTGCAAGGTGCAATTCTGAAATTTTTTGCTTTTTCCTGCTAATCCTAGCATGATAAAGAAGATTCAAAGAGAGTGAGATGCCAGCTCCTTTCATTCAGTCAGTAGCTTCAAACATTTCTGGTATATGAAAAACATGTTTTTCAATGGCAAAAATCAATGAATATTGTAAATGCACAAACAGTAATATCTCCACATTGCACGGTGCAATTCTGAAATTTTTAGCTTTTTCCTGTTAATCCTAGCATGATAAAGAAGATTCAAAGAGAGTGAGATGCCAGCTCCTTTCATTCAGTCAGTAGCTTCAAACATTTCTGGTATATGAAAAACATGTTTTTCAATGGCAAAAATCAATGAATATTGTAAATGCACAAACAGTAATATCTCCACATTGCAAGGTGCAATTCTGAAATTTTTTGCTTTTTCCTACTAATCCTAGCATGATAAAGAAGATTCAAAGAGAGTGAGATGCCAGCTCCTTTCATTCAGTCAGTAGCTTCAAACATTTCTGGTATATGAAAAACATGTTTTTCAATGGCAAAAATCAATGAATATTGTAAATGCACAAACAGTAATATCTCCACATTGCACGGTGCAATTCTGAAATTTTTAGCTTTTTCCTGTTAATCCTAGCATGATAAAGAAGATTCAAAGAGAGTGAGATGCCAGCTCCTTTCATTCAGTCAGTAGCTTCAAACATTTCTGGTATATGAAAAACATGTTTTTCAATGGCAAAAATCAATGAATATTGTAAATGCACAAACAGTAATATCTCCACATTGCAAGGTGCAATTCTGAAATTTTTTGCTTTTTCCTGCTAATCCTAGCATGATAAAGAAGATTCAAAGAGAGTGAGATGCCAGCTCCTTTCATTCAGTCAGTAGCTTCAAACATTTCTGGTATATGAAAAACATGTTTTTCAATGGCAAAAATCAATGAATATTGTAAATGCACAAACAGTAATATCTCCACATTGCACGGTGCAATTCTGAAATTTTTTGCTTTTTCCTGTTAATCCTAGCATGATAGAAGATTCAAAGAGAGTGAGATGCCAGCTCCTTTCATTCAGTCAGTAGCTTCAAACATTTCTGGTATATGAAAAACATGTTTTTCAATGGCAAAAATCAATGAATATTGTAAATGCACAAACAGTAATATCTCCACATTGCAAGGTGCAATTCTGAAATTTTTTGCTTTTTCCTGCTAATCCTAGCATGATAAAGAAGATTCAAAGAGAGTGAGATGCCAGCTCCTTTCATTCAGTCAGTAGCTTCAAACATTTCTGGTATATGAAAAACATGTTTTTCAATGGCAAAAATCAATGAATATTGTAAATGCACAAACAGTAATATCTCCACATTGCAAGGTGCAATTCTGAAATATTTTGCTTTTTCCTGCTAATCCTAGCATGATAAAGAAGATTCAAAGAGAGTGAGATGCCAGCTCCTTTCATTCAGTCAGTAGCTTCAAACATTTCTGGTATATGAAAAACATGTTTTTCAATGGCAAAAATCAATGAATATTGTAAATGCACAAACAGTAATATCTCCACATTGCAAGGTGCAATTCTGAAATATTTTGCTTTTTCCTGCTAATCCTAGCATGATAAAGAAGATTCAAAGAGAGTGAGATGCCAGCTCCTTTCATTCAGTCAGTAGCTTCAAACATTTCTGGTATATGAAAAACATGTTTTTCAATGGCAAAAATCAATGAATATTGTAAATGCACAAACAGTAATATCTCCACATTGCAAGGTGCAATTCTGAAATATTTTGCTTTTTCCTGCTAATCCTAGCATGATAAAGAAGATTCAAAGAGAGTGAGATGCCAGCTCCTTTCATTCAGTCAGTAGCTTCAAACATTTCTGGACGTTTTTCAATGGCAAAAATTAATGAATATTGTAAATGCACAAACAGTAATATCTCCACATTGCAAGGTGCAATTCTGAAATTTTTTGCTTTTTCCTGCTAATCCTAGCATGATAAAGAAGATTCAAAGAGAGTGAGATGCCAGCTCCTTTCATTCAGTCAGTAGCTTCAAACATTTCTGGTATATGAAAAACATGTTTTTCAATGGCAAAAATCAATGAATATTGTAAATGCACAAACAGTAATATCTCCACATTGCAAGGTGCAATTCTGAAATTTTTTGCTTTTTCCTGTTAATCCTAGCATGATAAAGAAGATTCAAAGAGAGTGAGATGCCAGCTCCTTTCATTCAGTCAGTAGCTTCAAACATTTCTGGTATATGAAAAACATGTTTTTCAATGGCAAAAATCAATGAATATTGTAAATGCACAAACAGTAATATCTCCACATTGCAAGGTGCAATTCTGAAATTTTTTTGCTTTTTCCTGCTAATCCTAGCATGATAAAGAAGATTCAAAGAGAGTGAGATGCCAGCTCCTTTCATTCAGTCAGTAGCTTCAAACATTTCTGGTATATGAAAAACATGTTTTTCAATGGCAAAAATCAATGAATATTGTAAATGCACAAACAGTAATATCTCCACATTGCACGGTGCAATTCTGAAATTTTTAGCTTTTTCCTGTTAATCCTAGCATGATAAAGAAGATTCAAAGAGAGTGAGATGCCAGCTCCTTTCATTCAGTCAGTAGCTTCAAACATTTCTGGACGTTTTTCAATGGCAAAAATTAATGAATATTGTAAATGCACAAACAGTAATATCTCCACATTGCAAGGTGCAATTCTGAAATTTTTTGCTTTTTCCTGCTAATCCTAGCATGATAAAGAAGATTCAAAGAGAGTGAGATGCCAGCTCCTTTCATTCAGTCAGTAGCTTCAAACATTTCTGGTATATGAAAAACATGTTTTTCAATGGCAAAAATCAATGAATATTGTAAATGCACAAACAGTAATATCTCCACATTGCAAGGTGCAATTCTGAAATTTTTTGCTTTTTCCTGCTAATCCTAGCATGATAAAGAAGATTCAAAGAGAGTGAGATGCCAGCTCCTTTCATTCAGTCAGTAGCTTCAAACATTTCTGGTATATGAAAAACATGTTTTTCAATGGCAAAAATCAATGAATATTGTAAATGCACAAACAGTAATATCTCCACATTGCACGGTGCAATTCTGAAATTTTTAGCTTTTTCCTGTTAATCCTAGCATGATAAAGAAGATTCAAAGAGAGTGAGATGCCAGCTAATTTCATTCAGTCAGTAGCTTCAAACATTTCTGGTATATGAAAAACATGTTTTTCAATGGCAAAAATCAATGAATATTGTAAATGCACAAACAGTAATATCTCCACATTGCAAGGTGCAATTCTGAAATTTTTTGCTTTTTCCTGTTAATCCTAGCATGATAAAGAAGATTCAAAGAGAGTGAGATGCCAGCTCCTTTCATTCAGTCAGTAGCTTCAAACATTTCTGGTATATGAAAAACATGTTTTTCAATGGCAAAAATCAATGAATATTGTAAATGCACAAACAGTAATATCTCCACATTGCAAGGTGCAATTCTGAAATTTTTTGCTTTTTCCTGCTAATCCTAGCATGATAAAGAAGATTCAAAGAGAGTGAGATGCCAGCTCCTTTCATTCAGTCAGTAGCTTCAAACATTTCTGGTATATGAAAAACATGTTTTTCAATGGCAAAAATCAATGAATATTGTAAATGCACAAACAGTAATATCTCCACATTGCACGGTGCAATTCTGAAATTTTTAGCTTTTTCCTGTTAATCCTAGCATGATAAAGAAGATTCAAAGAGAGTGAGATGCCAGCTCCTTTCATTCAGTCAGTAGCTTCAAACATTTCTGGTATATGAAAAACATGTTTTTCAATGGCAAAAATCAATGAATATTGTAAATGCACAAACAGTAATATCTCCACATTGCAAGGTGCAATTCTGAAATTTTTTGCATTTTCCTGCTAATCCTAGCATGATAAAGAAGATTCAAAGAGAGTGAGATGCCAGCTCCTTTCATTCAGTCAGTAGCTTCAAACATTTCTGGTATATGAAAAACATGTTTTTCAATGGCAAAAATCAATGAATATTGTAAATGCACAAACAGTAATATCTCCACATTGCAAGGTGCAATTCTGAAGTTTTTTGCTTTTTCCTGCTAATCCTAGCATGATAAAGAAGATTCAAAGAGAGTGAGATGCCAGCTCCTTTCATTCAGTCAGTAGCTTCAAACATTTCTGGTATATGAAAAACATGTTTTTCAATGGCAAAAATCAATGAATATTGTAAATGCACAAACAGTAATATCTCCACATTGCACGGTGCAATTCTGAAATTTTTAGCTTTTTCCTGTTAATCCTAGCATGATAGAAGATTCAAAGAGAGTGAGATGCCAGCTCCTTTCATTCAGTCAGTAGCTTCAAACATTTCTGGTATATGAAAAACATGTTTTTCAATGGCAAAAATCAATGAATATTGTAAATGCACAAACAGTAATATCTCCACATTGCAAGGTGCAATTCTGAAATTTTTTGCTTTTTCCTGCTAATCCTAGCATGATAAAGAAGATTCAAAGAGAGTGAGATGCCAGCTCCTTTCATTCAGTCAGTAGCTTCAAACATTTCTGGTATATGAAAAACATGTTTTTCAATGGCAAAAATCAATGAATATTGTAAATGCACAAACAGTAATATCTCCACATTGCAAGGTGCAATTCTGAAATTTTTTGCTTTTTCCTGCTAATCCTAGCATGATGAAGATTCAAAGAGAGTGAGATGCCAGCTCCTTTCATTCAGTCAGTAGCTTCAAACATTTCTGGACGTTTTTCAATGGCAAAAATTAATGAATATTGTAAATGCACAAACAGTAATATCTCCACATTGCAAGGTGCAATTCTGAAATTTTTTGCTTTTTCCTGTTAATCCTAGCATGATAAAGAAGATTCAAAGAGAGTGAGATGCCAGCTCCTTTCATTCAGTCAGTAGCTTCAAACATTTCTGGTATATGAAAAACATGTTTTTCAATGGCAAAAATCAATGAATATTGTAAATGCACAAACAGTAATATCTCCACATTGCAAGGTGCAATTCTGAAATTTTTTGCTTTTTCCTGTTAATCCTAGCATGATAAAGAAGATTCAAAGAGAGTGAGATGCCAGCTCCTTTCATTCAGTCAGTAGCTTCAAACATTTCTGGTATATGAAAAACATGTTTTTCAATGGCAAAAATCAATGAATATTGTAAATGCACAAACAGTAATATCTCCACATTGCAAGGTGCAATTCTGAAATATTTTGCTTTTTCCTGCTAATCCTAGCATGATAAAGAAGATTCAAAGAGAGTGAGATGCCAGCTCCTTTCATTCAGTCAGTAGCTTCAAACATTTCTGGTATATGAAAAACATGTTTTTCAATGGCAAAAATCAATGAATATTGTAAATGCACAAACAGTAATATCTCCACATTGCAAGGTGCAATTCTGAAATTTTTTGCTTTTTCCTGCTAATCCTAGCATGATAAAGAAGATTCAAAGAGAGTGAGATGCCAGCTCCTTTCATTCAGTCAGTAGCTTCAAACATTTCTGGACGTTTTTCAATGGCAAAAATTAATGAATATTGTAAATGCACAAACAGTAATATCTCCACATTGCAAGGTGCAATTCTGAAATTTTTTGCTTTTTCCTGCTAATCCTAGCATGATAAAGAAGATTCAAAGAGAGTGAGATGCCAGCTCCTTTCATTCAGTCAGTAGCTTGAAACATTTCTGGTATATGAAAAACATGTTTTTCAATGGCAAAAATCAATGAATATTGTAAATGCACAAACAGTAATATCTCCACATTGCAAGGTGCAATTCTGAAATTTTTTGCTTTTTCCTGTTAATCCTAGCATGATAAAGAAGATTCAAAGAGAGTGAGATGCCAGCTCCTTTCATTCAGTCAGTAGCTTCAAAATTTCTGGTATATGAAAAACATGTTTTTCAATGGCAAAAATCAATGAATATTGTAAATGCACAAACAGTAATATCTCCACATTGCAAGGTGCAATTCTGAAATTTTTTGCTTTTTCCTGCTAATCCTAGCATGATAAAGAAGATTCAAAGAGAGTGAGATGCCAGCTCCTTTCATTCAGTCAGTAGCTTCTATCATTTCTGGTATATGAAAAACATGTTTTTCAATGGCAAAAATCAATGAATATTGTAAATGCACAAACAGTAATATCTCCACATTGCACGGTGCAATTCTGAAATTTTTAGCTTTTTCCTGTTAATCCTAGCATGATAAAGAAGATTCAAAGAGAGTGAGATGCCAGCTCCTTTCATTCAGTCAGTAGCTTCAAACATTTCTGGTATATGAAAAACATGTTTTTCAATGGCAAAAATCAATGAATATTGTAAATGCACAAACAGTAATATCTCCACATTGCAAGGTGCAATTCTGAAATTGTTTGCTTTTTCCTGCTAATCCTAGCATGATAAAGAAGATTCAAAGAGAGTGAGATGCCAGCTCCTTTCATTCAGTCAGTAGCTTCAAACATTTCTGGTATATGAAAAACATGTTTTTCAATGGCAAAAATCAATGAATATTGTAAATGCACAAACAGTAATATCTCCACATTGCACGGTGCAATTCTGAAATTTTTAGCTTTTTCCTGTTAATCCTAGCATGATAAAGAAGATTCAAAGAGAGTGAGATGCCAGCTCCTTTCATTCAGTCAGTAGCTTCAAACATTTCTGGTATATGAAAAACATGTTTTTCAATGGCAAAAATCAATGAATATTGTAAATGCACAAACAGTAATATCTCCACATTGCAAGGTGCAATTCTGAAATTTTTTGCTTTTTCCTGCTAATCCTAGCATGATAAAGAAGATTCAAAGAGAGTGAGATGCCAGCTCCTTTCATTCAGTCAGTAGCTTCAAACATTTCTGGTATTTGAAAAACATGTTTTTCAATGGCAAAAATCAATGAATATTGTAAATGCACAAACAGTAATATCTCCACATTGCAAGGTGCAATTCTGAAATTTTTAGCTTTTTCCTGCTAATCCTAGCATGATAAAGAAGATTCAAAGAGAGTGAGATGCCAGCTCCTTTCATTCAGTCAGTAGCTTCAAACATTTCTGGTATATGAAAAACATGTTTTTCAATGGCAAAAATCAATGAATATTGTAAATGCACAAACAGTAATATCTCCACATTGCACGGTGCAATTCTGAAATTTTTAGCTTTTTCCTGTTAATCCTAGCATGATAAAGAAGATTCAAAGAGAGTGAGATGCCAGCTCCTTTCATTCAGTCAGTAGCTTCAAACATTTCTGGTATATGAAAAACATGTTTTTCAATGGCAAAAATCAATGAATATTGTAAATGCACAAACAGTAATATCTCCACATTGCAAGGTGCAATTCTGAAATTTTTTGCTTTTTCCTGCTAATCCTAGCATGATAAAGAAGATTCAAAGAGAGTGAGATGCCAGCTCCTTTCATTCAGTCAGTAGCTTCAAACATTTCTGGTATATGAAAAACGTTTTTCAATGGCAAAAATCAATGAATATTGTAAATGCACAAACAGTAATATCTCCACATTGCAAGGTGCAATTCTGAAATTTTTTGCTTTTTCCTGCTAATCCTAGCATGATAAAGAAGATTCAAAGAGAGTGAGATGCCAGCTCCTTTCATTCAGTCAGTAGCTTCAAACATTTCTGGTATATGAAAAACATGTTTTTCAATGGCAAAAATCAATGAATATTGTAAATGCACAAACAGTAATATCTCCACATTGCACGGTGCAATTCTGAAATTTTTAGCTTTTTCCTGTTAATCCTAGCATGATAAAGAAGATTCAAAGAGAGTGAGATTCCAGCTCCTTTCATTCAGTCAGTAGCTTCAAACATTTCTGGTATATGAAAAACATGTTTTTCAATGGCAAAAATCAATGAATATTGTAAATGCACAAACAGTAATATCTCCACATTGCAAGGTGCAATTCTGAAATTTTTTGCTTTTTCCTGCTAATCCTAGCATGATAAAGAAGATTCAAAGAGAGTGAGATGCCAGCTCCTTTCATTCAGTCAGTAGCTTCAAACATTTCTGGTATATGAAAAACATGTTTTTCAATGGCAAAAATCAATGAATATTGTAAATGCACAAACAGTAATATCTCCACATTGCACGGTGCAATTCTGAAATTTTTAGCTTTTTCCTGTTAATCCTAGCATGATAAAGAAGATTCAAAGAGAGTGAGATTCCAGCTCCTTTCATTCAGTCAGTAGCTTCAAACATTTCTGGTATATGAAAAACATGTTTTTCAATGGCAAAAATCAATGAATATTGTAAATGCACAAACAGTAATATCTCCACATTGCAAGGTGCAATTCTGAAATTTTTTGCTTTTTCCTGCTAATCCTAGCATGATAAAGAAGATTCAAAGAGAGTGAGATGCCAGCTCCTTTCATTCAGTCAGTAGCTTCAAACATTTCTGGTATATGAAAAACATGTTTTTCAATGGCAAAAATCAATGAATATTGTAAATGCACAAACAGTAATATCTCCACATTGCACGGTGCAATTCTGAAATTTTTAGCTTTTTCCTGTTAATCCTAGCATGATAAAGAAGATTCAAAGAGAGTGAGATGCCAGCTCCTTTCATTCAGTCAGTAGCTTCAAACATTTCTGGTATATGAAAAACATGTTTTTCAATGGCAAAAATCAATGAATATTGTAAATGCACAAACAGTAATATCTCCACATTGCAAGGTGCAATTCTGAAATTTTTTGCTTTTTCCTGCTAATCCTAGCATGATAAAGAATATTCAAAGAGAGTGAGATGCCAGCTCCTTTCATTCAGTCAGTAGCTTCAAACATTTCTGGTATATGAAAAACATGTTTTTCAATGGCAAAAATCAATGAATATTGTAAATGCACAAACAGTAATATCTCCACATTGCACGGTGCAATTCTGAAATTTTTAGCTTTTTCCTGTTAATCCTAGCATGATAAAGAAGATTCAAAGAGAGTGAGATGCCAGCTTCTTTCATTCAGTCAGTAGCTTCAAACATTTCTGGTATATGAAAAACATGTTTTTCAATGGCAAAAATCAATGAATATTGTAAATGCACAAACAGTAATATCTCCACATTGCACGGTGCAATTCTGAAATTTTTAGCTTTTTCCTGTTAATCCTAGCATGATAAAGAAGATTCAAAGAGAGTGAGATGCCAGCTCCTTTCATTCAGTCAGTAGCTTCAAACATTTCTGGTATATGAAAAACATGTTTTTCAATGGCAAAAATCAATGAATATTGTAAATGCACAAACAGTAATATCTCCACATTGCAAGGTGCAATTCTGAAATTTTTTGCTTTTTCCTGCTAATCCTAGCATGATAAAGAAGATTCAAAGAGAGTGAGATGCCAGCTCCTTTCATTCAGTCAGTAGCTTCAAACATTTCTGGTATATGAAAAACATGTTTTTCAATGGCAAAAATCAATGAATATTGTAAATGCACAAACAGTAATATCTCCACATTGCACGGTGCAATTCTGAAATTTTTAGCTTTTTCCTGTTAATCCTAGCATGATAAAGAAGATTCAAAGAGAGTGAGATGCCAGCTCCTTTCATTCAGTCAGTAGCTTCAAACATTTCTGGTATATGAAAAACATGTTTTTCAATGGCAAAAATCAATGAATATTGTAAATGCACAAACAGTAATATCTCCACATTGCAAGGTGCAATTCTGAAATTTTTTGCTTTTTCCTGCTAATCCTAGCATGATAAAGAAGATTCAAAGAGAGTGAGATGCCAGCTCCTTTCATTCAGTCAGTAGCTTCAAACATTTCTGGTATATGAAAAACATGTTTTTCAATGGCAAAAATCAATGAATATTGTAAATGCACAAACAGTAATATCTCCACATTGCACGGTGCAATTCTGAAATTTTTAGCTTTTTCCTGTTAATCCTAGCATGATAAAGAAGATTCAAAGAGAGTGAGATGCCAGCTCCTTTCATTCAGTCAGTAGCTTCAAACATTTCTGGTATATGAAAAACATGTTTTTCAATGGCAAAAATCAATGAATATTGTAAATGCACAAACAGTAATATCTCCACATTGCAAGGTGCAATTCTGAAATTTTTTGCTTTTTCCTGCTAATCCTAGCATGATAAAGAAGATTCAAAGAGAGTGAGATGCCAGCTCCTTTCATTCAGTCAGTAGCTTCAAACATTTCTGGTATATGAAAAACATGTTTTTCAATGGCAAAAATCAATGAATATTGTAAATGCACAAACAGTAATATCTCCACATTGCACGGTGCAATTCTGAAATTTTTAGCTTTTTCCTGTTAATCCTAGCATGATAAAGAAGATTCAAAGAGAGTGAGATGCCAGCTCCTTTCATTCAGTCAGTAGCTTCAAACATTTCTGGTATATGAAAAACATGTTTTTCAATGGCAAAAATCAATGAATATTGTAAATGCACAAACAGTAATATCTCCACATTGCAAGGTGCAATTCTGAAATTTTTTGCTTTTTCCTGCTAATCCTAGCATGATAAAGAAGATTCAAAGAGAGTGAGATGCCAGCTCCTTTCATTCAGTCAGTAGCTTCAAACATTTCTGGTATATGAAAAACATGTTTTTCAATGGCAAAAATCAATGAATATTGTAAATGCACAAACAGTAATATCTCCACATTGCACGGTGCAATTCTGAAATTTTTAGCTTTTTCCTGTTAATCCTAGCATGATAGAAGATTCAAAGAGAGTGAGATGCCAGCTCCTTTCATTCAGTCAGTAGCTTCAAACATTTCTGGTATATGAAAAACATGTTTTTCAATGGCAAAAATCAATGAATATTGTAAATGCACAAACAGTAATATCTCCACATTGCAAGGTGCAATTCTGAAATTTTTTGCTTTTTCCTGCTAATCCTAGCATGATAAAGAAGATTCAAAGAGAGTGAGATGCCAGCTCCTTTCATTCAGTCAGTAGCTTCAAACATTTCTGGTATATGAAAAACATGTTTTTCAATGGCAAAAATCAATGAATATTGTAAATGCACAAACAGTAATATCTCCACATTGCACGGTGCAATTCTGAAATTTTTAGCTTTTCCCTGTTAATCCTAGCATGATAGAAGATTCAAAGAGAGTGAGATGCCAGCTCCTTTCATTCAGTCAGTAGCTTCAAACATTTCTGGTATATGAAAAACATGTTTTTCAATGGCAAAAATCAATGAATATTGTAAATGCACAAACAGTAATATCTCCACATTGCAAGGTGCAATTCTGAAATTTTTTGCTTTTTCCTGCTAATCCTAGCATGATAAAGAAGATTCAAAGAGAGTGAGATGCCAGCTCCTTTCATTCAGTCAGTAGCTTCAAACATTTCTGGTATATGAAAAACATGTTTTTCAATGGCAAAAATCAATGAATATTGTAAATGCACAAACAGTAATATCTCCACATTGCAAGGTGCAATTCTGAAATTTTTTGCTTTTTCCTGCTAATCCTAGCATGATAAAGAAGATTCAAAGAGAGTGAGATGCCAGCTCCTTTCATTCAGTCAGTAGCTTCAAACATTTCTGGACGTTTTTCAATGGCAAAAATCAATGAATATTGTAAATGCACAAACAGTAATATCTCCACATTGCAAGGTGCAATTCTGAAATTTTTTGCTTTTTCCTGTTAATCCTAGCATGATAAAGAAGATTCAAAGAGAGTGAGATGCCAGCTCCTTTCATTCAGTCAGTAGCTTCAAACATTTCTGGTATATGAAAAACATGTTTTTCAATGGCAAAAATCAATGAATATTGTAAATGCACAAACAGTAATATCTCCACATTGCAAGGTGCAATTCTGAAATTTTTTGCTTTTTCCTGTTAATCCTAGCATGATAAAGAAGATTCAAAGAGAGTGAGATGCCAGCTCCTTTCATTCAGTCAGTAGCTTCAAACATTTCTGGTATATGAAAAACATGTTTTTCAATGGCAAAAATCAATGAATATTGTAAATGCACAAACAGTAATATCTCCACATTGCAAGGTGCAATTCTGAAATTTTTTGCTTTTTCCTGCTAATCCTAGCATGATAAAGAAGATTCAAAGAGAGTGAGATGCCAGCTCCTTTCATTCAGTCAGTAGCTTCAAACATTTCTGGTATATGAAAAACATGTTTTTCAATGGCAAAAATCAATGAATATTGTAAATGCACAAACAGTAATATCTCCACATTGCACGGTGCAATTCTGAAATTTTTAGCTTTTTCCTGTTAATCCTAGCATGATAAAGAAGATTCAAAGAGAGTGAGATGCCAGCTCCTTTCATTCAGTCAGTAGCTTCAAACATTTCTGGTATATGAAAAACATGTTTTTCAATGGCAAAAATCAATGAATATTGTAAATGCACAAACAGTAATATCTCCACATTGCAAGGTGCAATTCTGAAATTTTTTGCTTTTTCCTGCTAATCCTAGCATGATAAAGAAGATTCAAAGAGAGTGAGATGCCAGCTCCTTTCATTCAGTCAGTAGCTTCAAACATTTCTGGTATATGAAAAACATGTTTTTCAATGGCAAAAATCAATGAATATTGTAAATGCACAAACAGTAATATCTCCACATTGCACGGTGCAATTCTGAAATTTTTAGCTTTTTCCTGTTAATCCTAGCATGATAAAGAAGATTCAAAGAGAGTGAGATGCCAGCTCCTTTCATTCAGTCAGTAGCTTCAAACATTTCTGGTATATGAAAAACATGTTTTTCAATGGCAAAAATCAATGAATATTGTAAATGCACAAACAGTAATATCTCCACATTGCAAGGTGCAATTCTGAAATTTTTTGCTTTTTCCTGCTAATCCTAGCATGATAAAGAAGATTCAAAGAGAGTGAGATGCCAGCTCCTTTCATTCAGTCAGTAGCTTCAAACATTTCTGGTATATGAAAAACATGTTTTTCAATGGCAAAAATCAATGAATATTGTAAATGCACAAACAGTAATATCTCCACATTGCACGGTGCAATTCTGAAATTTTTAGCTTTTTCCTGTTAATCCTAGCATGATAAAGAAGATTCAAAGAGAGTGAGATGCCAGCTCCTTTCATTCAGTCAGTAGCTTCAAACATTTCTGGTATATGAAAAACATGTTTTTCAATGGCAAAAATCAATGAATATTGTAAATGCACAAACAGTAATATCTCCACAATGCAAGGTGCAATTCTGAAATTTTTTGCTTTTTCCTGTTAATCCTAGCATGATAAAGAAGATTCAAAGAGAGTGAGATGCCAGCTCCTTTCATTCAGTCAGTAGCTTCAAACATTTCTGGTATATGAAAAACATGTTTTTCAATGGCAAAAATCAATGAATATTGTAAATGCACAAACAGTAATATCTCCACATTGCAAGGTGCAATTCTGAAATTTTTTGCTTTTTCCTGCTAATCCTAGCATGATAAAGAAGATTCAAAGAGAGTGAGATGCCAGCTCCTTTCATTCAGTCAGTAGCTTCAAACATTTCTGGTATATGAAAAACATGTTTTTCAATGGCAAAAATCAATGAATATTGTAAATGCACAAACAGTAATATCTCCACATTGCAAGGTGCAATTCTGAAATTTTTTGCTTTTTCCTGCTAATCCTAGCATGATAAAGAAGATTCAAAGAGAGTGAGATGCCAGCTCCTTTCATTCAGTCAGTAGCTTCAAACATTTCTGGTATATGAAAAACATGTTTTTCAATGGCAAAAATCAATGAATATTGTAAATGCACAAACAGTAATATCTCCACATTGCACGGTGCAATTCTGAAATTTTTAGCTTTTTCCTGTTAATCCTAGCATGATAAAGAAGATTCAAAGAGAGTGAGATGCCAGCTCCTTTCATTCAGTCAGTAGCTTCAAACATTTCTGGTATATGAAAAACATGTTTTTCAATGGCAAAAATCAATGAATATTGTAAATGCACAAACAGTAATATCTCCACATTGCACGGTGCAATTCTGAAATTTTTAGCTTTTTCCTGTTAATCCTAGCATGATAAAGAAGATTCAAAGAGAGTGAGATGCCAGCTCCTTTCATTCAGTCAGTAGCTTCAAACATTTCTGGTATATGAAAAACATGTTTTTCAATGGCAAAAATCAATGAATATTGTAAATGCACAAACAGTAATATCTCCACATTGCAAGGTGCAATTCTGAAATTTTTTGCTTTTTCCTGTTAATCCTAGCATGATAAAGAAGATTCAAAGAGAGTGAGATGCCAGCTCCTTTCATTCAGTCAGTAGCTTCAAACATTTCTGGTATATGAAAAACATGTTTTTCAATGGCAAAAATCAATGAATATTGTAAATGCACAAACAGTAATATCTCCACATTGCAAAGTGCAATTCTGAAATTTTTTGCTTTTTCCTGCTAATCCTAGCATGATAAAGAAGATTCAAAGAGAGTGAGATGCCAGCTCCTTTCATTCAGTCAGTAGCTTCAAACATTTCTGGTATATGAAAAACATGTTTTTCAATGGCAAAAATCAATGAATATTGTAAATGCACAAACAGTAATATCTCCACATTGCACGGTGCAAATCTGAAATTTTTAGCTTTTTCCTGTTAATCCTAGCATGATAAAGAAGATTCAAAGAGAGTGAGATGCCAGCTCCTTTCATTCAGTCAGTAGCTTCAAACATTTCTGGTATATGAAAAACATGTTTTTCAATGGCAAAAATCAATGAATATTGTAAATGCACAAACAGTAATATCTCCACATTGCAAGGTGCAATTCTGAAATTTTTTGCTTTTTCCTGTTAATCCTAGCATGATAAAGAAGATTCAAAGAGAGTGAGATGCCAGCTCCTTTCATTCAGTCAGTAGCTTCAAACATTTCTGGTATATGAAAAACATGTTTTTCAATGGCAAAAATCAATGAATATTGTAAATGTACAAACAGTAATTTCTCCACATTGCAAGGTGCAATTCTGAAATTTTTTGCTTTTTCCTGCTAATCCTAGCATGATATAGAAGATTCAAAGAGAGTGAGATGCCAGCTCCTTTCATTCAGTCAGTAGCTTCAAACATTTCTGGTATATGAAAAACATGTTTTTCAATGGCAAAAATCAATGAATATTGTAAATGCACAAACAGTAATATCTCCACATTGCACGGTGCAATTCTGAAATTTTTAGCTTTTTCCTGTTAATCCTAGCATGATAAAGAAGATTCAAAGAGAGTGAGATGCCAGCTCCTTTCATTCAGTCAGTAGCTTCAAACATTTCTGGTATATGAAAAACATGTTTTTCAATGGCAAAAATCAATGAATATTGTAAATGCACAAACAGTAATATCTCCACATTGCACGGTGCAATTCTGAAATTTTTAGCTTTTTCCTGTTAATCCTAGCATGATAGAAGATTCAAAGAGAGTGAGATGCCAGCTCCTTTCATTCAGTCAGTAGCTTCAAACATTTCTGGTATATGAAAAACATGTTTTTCAATGGCAAAAATCAATGAATATTGTAAATGCACAAACAGTAATATCTCCACATTGCAAGGTGCAATTCTGAAATTTTTTGCTTTTTCCTGCTAATCCTAGCATGATAAAGAAGATTCAAAGAGAGTGAGATGCCAGCTCCTTTCATTCAGTCAGTAGCTTCAAACATTTCTGGTATATGAAAAACATGTTTTTCAATGGCAAAAATCAATGAATATTGTAAATGCACAAACAGTAATATCTCCACATTGCACGGTGCAATTCTGAAATTTTTAGCTTTTCCCTGTTAATCCTAGCATGATAGAAGATTCAAAGAGAGTGAGATGCCAGCTCCTTTCATTCAGTCAGTAGCTTCAAACATTTCTGGTATATGAAAAACATGTTTTTCAATGGCAAAAATCAATGAATATTGTAAATGCACAAACAGTAATATCTCCACATTGCAAGGTGCAATTCTGAAATTTTTTGCTTTTTCCTGCTAATCCTAGCATGATAAAGAAGATTCAAAGAGAGTGAGATGCCAGCTCCTTTCATTCAGTCAGTAGCTTCAAACATTTCTGGTATATGAAAAACATGTTTTTCAATGGCAAAAATCAATGAATATTGTAAATGCACAAACAGTAATATCTCCGCATTGCAAGGTGCAATTCTGAAATTTTTTGCTTTTTCCTGCTAATCCTAGCATGATAAAGAAGATTCAAAGAGAGTGAGATGCCAGCTCCTTTCATTCAGTCAGTAGCTTCAAACATTTCTGGACGTTTTTCAATGGCAAAAATCAATGAATATTGTAAATGCACAAACAGTAATATCTCCACATTGCAAGGTGCAATTCTGAAATTTTTTGCTTTTTCCTGTTAATCCTAGCATGATAAAGAAGATTCAAAGAGAGTGAGATGCCAGCTCCTTTCATTCAGTCAGTAGCTTCAAACATTTCTGGTATATGAAAAACATGTTTTTCAATGGCAAAAATCAATGAATATTGTAAATGCACAAACAGTAATATCTCCACATTGCAAGGTGCAATTCTGAAATTTTTTGCTTTTTCCTGTTAATCCTAGCATGATAAAGAAGATTCAAAGAGAGTGAGATGCCAGCTCCTTTCATTCAGTCAGTAGCTTCAAACATTTCTGGTATATGAAAAACATGTTTTTCAATGGCAAAAATCAATGAATATTGTAAATGCACAAACAGTAATATCTCCACATTGCAAGGTGCAATTCTGAAATTTTTTGCTTTTTCCTGCTAATCCTAGCATGATAAAGAAGATTCAAAGAGAGTGAGATGCCAGCTCCTTTCATTCAGTCAGTAGCTTCAAACATTTCTGGTATATGAAAAACATGTTTTTCAATGGCAAAAATCAATGAATATTGTAAATGCACAAACAGTAATATCTCCACATTGCACGGTGCAATTCTGAAATTTTTAGCTTTTTCCTGTTAATCCTAGCATGATAAAGAAGATTCAAAGAGAGTGAGATGCCAGCTCCTTTCATTCAGTCAGTAGCTTCAAACATTTCTGGTATATGAAAAACATGTTTTTCAATGGCAAAAATCAATGAATATTGTAAATGCACAAACAGTAATATCTCCACATTGCAAGGTGCAATTCTGAAATTTTTTTCTTTTTCCTGCTAATCCTAGCATGATAAAGAAGATTCAAAGAGAGTGAGATGCCAGCTCCTTTCATTCAGTCAGTAGCTTCAAACATTTCTGGTATATGAAAAACATGTTTTTCAATGGCAAAAATCAATGAATATTGTAAATGCACAAACAGTAATATCTCCACATTGCACGGTGCAATTCTGAAATTTTTAGCTTTTTCCTGTTAATCCTAGCATGATAAAGAAGATTCAAAGAGAGTGAGATGCCAGCTCCTTTCATTCAGTCAGTAGCTTCAAACATTTCTGGTATATGAAAAACATGTTTTTCAATGGCAAAAATCAATGAATATTGTAAATGCACAAACAGTAATATCTCCACATTGCAAGGTGCAATTCTGAAATTTTTTGCTTTTTCCTGCTAATCCTAGCATGATAAAGAAGATTCAAAGAGAGTGAGATGCCAGCTCCTTTCATTCAGTCAGTAGCTTCAAACATTTCTGGTATATGAAAAACATGTTTTTCAATGGCAAAAATCAATGAATATTGTAAATGCACAAACAGTAATATCTCCACATTGCACGGTGCAATTCTGAAATTTTTAGCTTTTTCCTGTTAATCCTAGCATGATAAAGAAGATTCAAAGAGAGTGAGATGCCAGCTCCTTTCATTCAGTCAGTAGCTTCAAACATTTCTGGTATATGAAAAACATGTTTTTCAATGGCAAAAATCAATGAATATTGTAAATGCACAAACAGTAATATCTCCACAATGCAAGGTGCAATTCTGAAATTTTTTGCTTTTTCCTGTTAATCCTAGCATGATAAAGAAGATTCAAAGAGAGTGAGATGCCAGCTCCTTTCATTCAGTCAGTAGCTTCAAACATTTCTGGTATATGAAAAACATGTTTTTCAATGGCAAAAATCAATGAATATTGTAAATGCACAAACAGTAATATCTCCACATTGCAAGGTGCAATTCTGAAATTTTTTGCTTTTTCCTGCTAATCCTAGCATGATAAAGAAGATTCAAAGAGAGTGAGATGCCAGCTCCTTTCATTCAGTCAGTAGCTTCAAACATTTCTGGTATATGAAAAACATGTTTTTCAATGGCAAAAATCAATGAATATTGTAAATGCACAAACAGTAATATCTCCACATTGCAAGGTGCAATTCTGAAATTTTTTGCTTTTTCCTGCTAATCCTAGCATGATAAAGAAGATTCAAAGAGAGTGAGATGCCAGCTCCTTTCATTCAGTCAGTAGCTTCAAACATTTCTGGTATATGAAAAACATGTTTTTCAATGGCAAAAATCAATGAATATTGTAAATGCACAAACAGTAATATCTCCACATTGCACGGTGCAATTCTGAAATTTTTAGCTTTTTCCTGTTAATCCTAGCATGATAAAGAAGATTCAAAGAGAGTGAGATGCCAGCTCCTTTCATTCAGTCAGTAGCTTCAAACATTTCTGGTATATGAAAAACATGTTTTTCAATGGCAAAAATCAATGAATATTGTAAATGCACAAACAGTAATATCTCCACATTGCACGGTGCAATTCTGAAATTTTTAGCTTTTTCCTGTTAATCCTAGCATGATAAAGAAGATTCAAAGAGAGTGAGATGCCAGCTCCTTTCATTCAGTCAGTAGCTTCAAACATTTCTGGTATATGAAAAACATGTTTTTCAATGGCAAAAATCAATGAATATTGTAAATGCACAAACAGTAATATCTCCACATTGCAAGGTGCAATTCTGAAATTTTTTGCTTTTTCCTGTTAATCCTAGCATGATAAAGAAGATTCAAAGAGAGTGAGATGCCAGCTCCTTTCATTCAGTCAGTAGCTTCAAACATTTCTGGTATATGAAAAACATGTTTTTCAATGGCAAAAATCAATGAATATTGTAAATGCACAAACAGTAATATCTCCACATTGCAAAGTGCAATTCTGAAATTTTTTGCTTTTTCCTGCTAATCCTAGCATGATAAAGAAGATTCAAAGAGAGTGAGATGCCAGCTCCTTTCATTCAGTTAGTAGCTTCAAACATTTCTGGTATATGAAAAACATGTTTTTCAATGGCAAAAATCAATGAATATTGTAAATGCACAAACAGTAATATCTCCACATTGCACGGTGCAATTCTGAAATTTTTAGCTTTTTCCTGTTAATCCTAGCATGATAAAGAAGATTCAAAGAGAGTGAGATGCCAGCTCCTTTCATTCAGTCAGTAGCTTCAAACATTTCTGGTATATGAAAAACATGTTTTTCAATGGCAAAAATCAATGAATATTGTAAATGCACAAACAGTAATATCTCCACATTGCAAGGTGCAATTCTGAAATTTTTTGCTTTTTCCTGTTAATCCTAGCATGATAAAGAAGATTCAAAGAGAGTGAGATGCCAGCTCCTTTCATTCAGTCAGTAGCTTCAAACATTTCTGGTATATGAAAAACATGTTTTTCAATGGCAAAAATCAATGAATATTGTAAATGTACAAACAGTAATTTCTCCACATTGCAAGGTGCAATTCTGAAATTTTTTGCTTTTTCCTGCTAATCCTAGCATGATATAGAAGATTCAAAGAGAGTGAGATGCCAGCTCCTTTCATTCAGTCAGTAGCTTCAAACATTTCTGGTATATGAAAAACATGTTTTTCAATGGCAAAAATCAATGAATATTGTAAATGCACAAACAGTAATATCTCCACATTGCACGGTGCAATTCTGAAATTTTTAGCTTTTTCCTGTTAATCCTAGCATGATAAAGAAGATTCAAAGAGAGTGAGATGCCAGCTCCTTTCATTCAGTCAGTAGCTTCAAACATTTCTGGTATATGAAAAACATGTTTTTCAATGGCAAAAATCAATGAATATTGTAAATGCACAAACAGTAATATCTCCACATTGCAAGGTGCAATTCTGAAATTTTTTGCTTTTTCCTGCTAATCCTAGCATGATAAAGAAGATTCAAAGAGAGTGAGATGCCAGCTCCTTTCATTCAGTCAGTAGCTTCAAACATTTCTGGTATATGAAAAACATGTTTTTCAATGGCAAAAATCAATGAATATTGTAAATGCACAAACAGTAATATCTCCACATTGCAAAGTGCAATTCTGAAATTTTTTGCTTTTTCCTGCTAATCCTAGCATGATAAAGAAGATTCAAAGAGAGTGAGATGCCAGCTCCTTTCATTCAGTTAGTAGCTTCAAACATTTCTGGTATATGAAAAACATGTTTTTCAATGGCAAAAATCAATGAATATTGTAAATGCACAAACAGTAATATCTCCACATTGCACGGTGCAATTCTGAAATTTTTAGCTTTTTCCTGTTAATCCTAGCATGATAAAGAAGATTCAAAGAGAGTGAGATGCCAGCTCCTTTCATTCAGTCAGTAGCTTCAAACATTTCTGGTATATGAAAAACATGTTTTTCAATGGCAAAAATCAATGAATATTGTAAATGCACAAACAGTAATATCTCCACATTGCAAGGTGCAATTCTGAAATTTTTTGCTTTTTCCTGTTAATCCTAGCATGATAAAGAAGATTCAAAGAGAGTGAGATGCCAGCTCCTTTCATTCAGTCAGTAGCTTCAAACATTTCTGGTATATGAAAAACATGTTTTTCAATGGCAAAAATCAATGAATATTGTAAATGTACAAACAGTAATTTCTCCACATTGCAAGGTGCAATTCTGAAATTTTTTGCTTTTTCCTGCTAATCCTAGCATGATATAGAAGATTCAAAGAGAGTGAGATGCCAGCTCCTTTCATTCAGTCAGTAGCTTCAAACATTTCTGGTATATGAAAAACATGTTTTTCAATGGCAAAAATCAATGAATATTGTAAATGCACAAACAGTAATATCTCCACATTGCACGGTGCAATTCTGAAATTTTTAGCTTTTTCCTGTTAATCCTAGCATGATAAAGAAGATTCAAAGAGAGTGAGATGCCAGCTCCTTTCATTCAGTCAGTAGCTTCAAACATTTCTGGTATATGAAAAACATGTTTTTCAATGGCAAAAATCAATGAATATTGTAAATGCACAAACAGTAATATCTCCACATTGCAAGGTGCAATTCTGAAATTTTTTGCTTTTTCCTGCTAATCCTAGCATGATAAAGAAGATTCAAAGAGAGTGAGATGCCAGCTCCTTTCATTCAGTCAGTAGCTTCAAACATTTCCGGTATATGAAAAACATGTTTTTCAATGGCAAAAATCAATGAATATTGTAAATGCACAAACAGTAATATCTCCACATTGCAAGGTGCAATTCTGAAATTTTTTGCTTTTTCCTGCTAATCCTAGCATGATAAAGAAGATTCAAAGAGAGTGAGATGCCAGCTCCTTTCATTCAGTCAGTAGCTTCAAACATTTCTGGTATATGAAAAACATGTTTTTCAATGGCAAAAATCAATGAATATTGTAAATGCACAAACAGTAATATCTCCACATTGCAAGGTGCAATTCTGAAATTTATTGCTTTTTCCTGTTAATCCTAGCATGATAAAGAAGATTCAAAGAGAGTGAGATGCCAGCTCCTTTCATTCAGTCAGTAGCTTCAAACATTTCTGGTATATGAAAAACATGTTTTTCAATGGCAAAAATCAATGAATATTGTAAATGTACAAACAGTAATATCTCCACATTGCAAGGTGCAATTCTGAAATTTTTTGCTTTTTCCTGCTAATCCTAGCATGATAAAGAAGATTCAAAGAGAGTGAGATGCCAGCTCCTTTCATTCAGTCAGTAGCTTCAAACATTTCTGGTATATGAAAAACATGTTTTTCAATGGCAAAAATCAATGAATATTGTAAATGCACAAACAGTAATATCTCCACATTGCACGGTGCAATTCTGAAATTTTTAGCTTTTTCCTGTTAATCCTAGCATGATAAAGAAGATTCAAAGAGAGTGAGATGCCAGCTCCTTTCATTCAGTCAGTAGCTTCAAACATTTCTGGTATATGAAAAACATGTTTTTCAATGGCAAAAATCAATGAATATTGTAAATGCACAAACAGTAATATCTCCACATTGCAAGGTGCAATTCTGAAATTTTTTGCTTTTTCCTGCTAATCCTAGCATGATAAAGAAGATTCAAAGAGAGTGAGATGCCAGCTCCTTTCATTCAGTCAGTAGCTTCAAACATTTCTGGTATATGAAAAACATGTTTTTCAATGGCAAAAATCAATGAATATTGTAAATGCACAAACAGTAATATCTCCACATTGCACGGTGCAATTCTGAAATTTTTAGCTTTTTCCTGTTAATCCTAGCATGATAAAGAAGATTCAAAGAGAGTGAGATGCCAGCTCCTTTCATTCAGTCAGTAGCTTCAAACATTTCTGGTATATGAAAAACATGTTTTTCAATGGCAAAAATCAATGAATATTGTAAATGCACAAACAGTAATATCTCCACATTGCAAGGTGCAATTCTGAAATTTTTTGCTTTTTCCTGTTAATCCTAGCATGATAAAGAAGATTCAAAGAGAGTGAGATGCCAGCTCCTTTCATTCAGTCAGTAGCTTCAAACATTTCTGGTATATGAAAAACATGTTTTTCAATGGCAAAAATCAATGAATATTGTAAATGCACAAACAGTAATATCTCCACATTGCAAGGTGCAATTCTGAAATTTTTTGCTTTTTCCTGCTAATCCTAGCATGATAAAGAAGATTCAAAGAGAGTGAGATGCCAGCTCCTTTCATTCAGTCAGTAGCTTCAAACATTTCTGGTATATGAAAAACATGTTTTTCAATGGCAAAAATCAATGAATATTGTAAATGCACAAACAGTAATATCTCCACATTGCACGGTGCAATTCTGAAATTTTTAGCTTTTTCCTGTTAATCCTAGCATGATAAAGAAGATTCAAAGAGAGTGAGATGCCAGCTCCTTTCATTCAGTCAGTAGCTTCAAACATTTCTGGTATATGAAAAACATGTTTTTCAATGGCAAAAATCAATGAATATTGTAAATGCACAAACAGTAATATCTCCACATTGCAAGGTGCAATTCTGAAATTTTTTGCTTTTTCCTGCTAATCCTAGCATGATAAAGAAGATTCAAAGAGAGTGAGATGCCAGCTCCTTTCATTCAGTCAGTAGCTTCAAACATTTCTGGTATATGAAAAACGTTTTTCAATGGCAAAAATCAATGAATATTGTAAATGCACAAACAGTAATATCTCCACATTGCACGGTGCAATTCTGAAATTTTTAGCTTTTTCCTGTTAATCCTAGCATGATAAAGAAGATTCAAAGAGAGTGAGATGCCAGCTCCTTTCATTCAGTCAGTAGCTTCAAACATTTCTGGTATATGAAAAACATGTTTTTCAATGGCAAAAATCAATGAATATTGTAAATGCACAAACAGTAATATCTCCACATTGCAAGGTGCAATTCTGAAATTTTTTGCTTTTTCCTGTTAATCCTAGCATGATAAAGAAGATTCAAAGAGAGTGAGATGCCAGCTCCTTTCATTCAGTCAGTAGCTTCAAACATTTCTGGTATATGAAAAACATGTTTTTCAATGGCAAAAATCAATGAATATTGTAAATGCACAAACAGTAATATCTCCACATTGCAAGGTGCAATTCTGAAATTTTTTGCTTTTTCCTGCTAATCCTAGCATGATAAAGAAGATTCAAAGAGAGTGAGATGCCAGCTCCTTTCATTCAGTCAGTAGCTTCAAACATTTCTGGTATATGAAAAACATGTTTTTCAATGGCAAAAATCAATGAATATTGTAAATGCACAAACAGTAATATCTCCACATTGCACGGTGCAATTCTGAAATTTTTAGCTTTTTCCTGTTAATCCTAGCATGATAAAGAAGATTCAAAGAGAGTGAGATGCCAGCTCCTTTCATTCAGTCAGTAGCTTCAAACATTTCTGGTATATGAAAAACATGTTTTTCAATGGCAAAAATCAATGAATATTGTAAATGCACAAACAGTAATATCTCCACATTGCAAGGTGCAATTCTGAAATTTTTTGCTTTTTCCTGCTAATCCTAGCATGATAAAGAAGATTCAAAGAGAGTGAGATGCCAGCTCCTTTCATTCAGTCAGTAGCTTCAAACATTTCTGGTATATGAAAAACATGTTTTTCAATGGCAAAAATCAATGAATATTGTAAATGCACAAACAGTAATATCTCCACATTGCACGGTGCAATTCTGAAATTTTTAGCTTTTTCCTGTTAATCCTAGCATGATAAAGAAGATTCAAAGAGAGTGAGATGCCAGCTCCTTTCATTCAGTCAGTAGCTTCAAACATTTCTGGTATATGAAAAACATGTTTTTCAATGGCAAAAATCAATGAATATTGTAAATGCACAAACAGTAATATCTCCACATTGCAAGGTGCAATTCTGAAATTTTTTGCTTTTTCCTGCTAATCCTAGCATGATAAAGAAGATTCAAAGAGAGTGAGATGCCAGCTCCTTTCATTCAGTCAGTAGCTTCAAACATTTCTGGTATATGAAAAACATGTTTTTCAATGGCAAAAATCAATGAATATTGTAAATGCACAAACAGTAATATCTCCACATTGCACGGTGCAATTCTGAAATTTTTAGCTTTTTCCTGTTAATCCTAGCATGATAAAGAAGATTCAAAGAGAGTGAGATGCCAGCTCCTTTCATTCAGTCAGTAGCTTCAAACATTTCTGGTATATGAAAAACATGTTTTTCAATGGCAAAAATCAATGAATATTGTAAATGCACAAACAGTAATATCTCCACATTGCAAGGTGCAATTCTGAAATTTTTTGCTTTTTCCTGCTAATCCTAGCATGATAAAGAAGATTCAAAGAGAGTGAGATGCCAGCTCCTTTCATTCAGTCAGTAGCTTCAAACATTTCTGGTATATGAAAAACATGTTTTTCAATGGCAAAAATCAATGAATATTGTAAATGCACAAACAGTAATATCTCCACATTGCACGGTGCAATTCTGAAATTTTTAGCTTTTTCCTGTTAATCCTAGCATGATAAAGAAGATTCAAAGAGAGTGAGATGCCAGCTCCTTTCATTCAGTGAGTAGCTTCAAACATTTCTGGTATATGAAAAACATGTTTTTCAATGGCAAAAATCAATGAATATTGTAAATGCACAAACAGTAATATCTCCACATTGCAAGGTGCAATTCTGAAATTTTTTGCTTTTTCCTGTTAATCCTAGCATGATAAAGAAGATTCAAAGAGAGTGAGATGCCAGCTCCTTTCATTCAGTCAGTAGCTTCAAACATTTCTGGTATATGAAAAACATGTTTTTCAATGGCAAAAATCAATGAATATTGTAAATGCACAAACAGTAATATCTCCACATTGCAAGGTGCAATTCTGAAATTTTTTGCTTTTTCCTGCTAATCCTAGCATGATAAAGAAGATTCAAAGAGAGTGAGATGCCAGCTCCTTTCATTCAGTCAGTAGCTTCAAACATTTCTGGTATATGAAAAACATGTTTTCAATGGCAAAAATCAATGAATATTGTAAATGCACAAACAGTAATATCTCCACATTGCACGGTGCAATTCTGAAATTTTTAGCTTTTTCCTGTTAATCCTAGCATGATAAAGAAGATTCAAAGAGAGTGAGATGCCAGCTCCTTTCATTCAGTCAGTAGCTTCAAACATTTCTGGTATATGAAAAACATGTTTTTCAATGGCAAAAAGCAATGAATATTGTAAATGCACAAACAGTAATATCTCCACATTGCAAGGTGCAATTCTGAAATTTTTTGCTTTTTCCTGCTAATCCTAGCATGATAAAGAAGATTCAAAGAGAGTGAGATGCCAGCTCCTTTCATTCAGTCAGTAGCTTCAAACATTTCTGGTATATGAAAAACATGTTTTTCAATGGCAAAAATCAATGAATATTGTAAATGCACAAACAGTAATATCTCCACATTGCACGGTGCAATTCTGAAATTTTTAGCTTTTTCCTGTTAATCCTAGCATGATAAAGAAGATTCAAAGAGAGTGAGATGCCAGCTCCTTTCATTCAGTCAGTAGCTTCAAACATTTCTGGTATATGAAAAACATGTTTTTCAATGGCAAAAATCAATGAATATTGTAAATGCACAAACAGTAATATCTCCACATTGCAAGGTGCAATTCTGAAATTTTTTGCTTTTTCCTGCTAATCCTAGCATGATAAAGAAGATTCAAAGAGAGTGAGATGCCAGCTCCTTTCATTCAGTCAGTAGCTTCAAACATTTCTGGTATATGAAAAACATGTTTTTCAATGGCAAAAATCAATGAATATTGTAAATGCACAAACAGTAATATCTCCACATTGCACGGTGCAATTCTGAAATTTTTAGCTTTTTCCTGTTAATCCTAGCATGATAAAGAAGATTCAAAGAGAGTGAGATGCCAGCTCCTTTCATTCAGTCAGTAGCTTCAAACATTTCTGGTATATGAAAAACATGTTTTTCAATGGCAAAAATCAATGAATATTGTAAATGCACAAACAGTAATATCTCCACATTGCAAGGTGCAATTCTGAAATTTTTTGCTTTTTCCTGCTAATCCTAGCATGATAAAGAAGATTCAAAGAGAGTGAGATGCCAGCTCCTTTCATTCAGTCAGTAGCTTCAAACATTTCTGGTATATGAAAAACATGTTTTTCAATGGCAAAAATCAATGAATATTGTAAATGCACAAACAGTAATATCTCCACATTGCACGGTGCAATTCTGAAATTTTTAGCTTTTTCCTGTTAATCCTAGCATGATAAAGAAGATTCAAAGAGAGTGAGATGCCAGCTCCTTTCATTCAGTGAGTAGCTTCAAACATTTCTGGTATATGAAAAACATGTTTTTCAATGGCAAAAATCAATGAATATTGTAAATGCACAAACAGTAATATCTCCACATTGCAAGGTGCAATTCTGAAATTTTTTGCTTTTTCCTGTTAATCCTAGCATGATAAAGAAGATTCAAAGAGAGTGAGATGCCAGCTCCTTTCATTCAGTCAGTAGCTTCAAACATTTCTGGTATATGAAAAACATGTTTTTCAATGGCAAAAATCAATGAATATTGTAAATGCACAAACAGTAATATCTCCACATTGCAAGGTGCAATTCTGAAATTTTTTGCTTTTTCCTGCTAATCCTAGCATGATAAAGAAGATTCAAAGAGAGTGAGATGCCAGCTCCTTTCATTCAGTCAGTAGCTTCAAACATTTCTGGTATATGAAAAACATGTTTTTCAATGGCAAAAATCAATGAATATTGTAAATGCACAAACAGTAATATCTCCACATTGCAAGGTGCAATTCTGAAATTTTTTGCTTTTTCCTGCTAATCCTAGCATGATAAAGAAGATTCAAAGAGAGTGAGATGCCAGCTCCTTTCATTCAGTCAGTAGCTTCAAACATTTCTGGTATATGAAAAACATGTTTTTCAATGGCAAAAATCAATGAATATTGTAAATGCACAAACAGTAATATCTCCACATTGCACGGTGCAATTCTGAAATTTTTAGCTTTTTCCTGTTAATCCTAGCATGATAAAGAAGATTCAAAGAGAGTGAGATGCCAGCTCCTTTCATTCAGTCAGTAGCTTCAAACATTTCTGGTATATGAAAAACATGTTTTTCAATGGCAAAAATCAATGAATATTGTAAATGCACAAACAGTAATATCTCCACATTGCAAGGTGCAATTCTGAAATTTTTTGCTTTTTCCTGTTAATCCTAGCATGATAAAGAAGATTCAAAGAGAGTGAGATGCCAGCTCCTTTCATTCAGTCAGTAGCTTCAAACATTTCTGGTATATGAAAAACATGTTTTTCAATGGCAAAAATCAATGAATATTGTAAATGCACAAACAGTAATATCTCCACATTGCAAGGTGCAATTCTGAAATTTTTTGCTTTTTCCTGCTAATCCTAGCATGATAAAGAAGATTCAAAGAGAGTGAGATGCCAGCTCCTTTCATTCAGTCAGTAGCTTCAAACATTTCTGGTATATGAAAAACATGTTTTTCAATGGCAAAAATCAATGAATATTGTAAATGCACAAACAGTAATATCTCCACATTGCAAGGTGCAATTCTGAAATTTTTTGCTTTTTCCTGCTAATCCTAGCATGATAAAGAAGATTCAAAGAGAGTGAGATGCCAGCTCCTTTCATTCAGTCAGTAGCTTCAAACATTTCTGGTATATGAAAAACATGTTTTTCAATGGCAAAAATCAATGAATATTGTAAATGCACAAACAGTAATATCTCCACATTGCACGGTGCAATTCTGAAATTTTTAGCTTTTTCCTGTTAATCCTAGCATGATAAAGAAGATTCAAAGAGAGTGAGATGCCAGCTCCTTTCATTCAGTCAGTAGCTTCAAACATTTCTGGTATATGAAAAACATGTTTTTCAATGGCAAAAATCAATGAATATTGTAAATGCACAAACAGTAATATCTCCACATTGCAAGGTGCAATTCTGAAATTTTTAGCTTTTTCCTGCTAATCCTAGCATGATAAAGAAGATTCAAAGAGAGTGAGATGCCAGCTCCTTTCATTCAGTCAGTAGCTTCAAACATTTCTGGTATATGAAAAACATGTTTTTCAATGGCAAAAATCAATGAATATTGTAAATGCACAAACAGTAATATCTCCACATTGCACGGTGCAATTCTGAAATTTTTAGCTTTTTCCTGTTAATCCTAGCATGATAAAGAAGATTCAAAGAGAGTGAGATGCCAGCTCCTTTCATTCAGTCAGTAGCTTCAAACATTTCTGGTATATGAAAAACATGTTTTTCAATGGCAAAAATCAATGAATATTGTAAATGCACAAACAGTAATATCTCCACATTGCAAGGTGCAATTCTGAAATTTTTTGCTTTTTCCTGCTAATCCTAGCATGATAAAGAAGATTCAAAGAGAGTGAGATGCCAGCTCCTTTCATTCAGTCAGTAGCTTCAAACATTTCTGGTATATGAAAAACATGTTTTTCAATGGCAAAAATCAATGAATATTGTAAATGCACAAACAGTAATATCTCCACATTGCACGGTGCAATTCTGAAATTTTTAGCTTTTTCCTGTTAATCCTAGCATGATAAAGAAGATTCAAAGAGAGTGAGATGCCAGCTCCTTTCATTCAGTGAGTAGCTTCAAACATTTCTGGTATATGAAAAACATGTTTTTCAATGGCAAAAATCAATGAATATTGTAAATGCACAAACAGTAATATCTCCACATTGCAAGGTGCAATTCTGAAATTTTTTGCTTTTTCCTGTTAATCCTAGCATGATAAAGAAGATTCAAAGAGAGTGAGATGCCAGCTCCTTTCATTCAGTCAGTAGCTTCAAACATTTCTGGTATATGAAAAACATGTTTTTCAATGGCAAAAATCAATGAATATTGTAAATGCACAAACAGTAATATCTCCACATTGCAAGGTGCAATTCTGAAATTTTTTGCTTTTTCCTGCTAATCCTAGCATGATAAAGAAGATTCAAAGAGAGTGAGATGCCAGCTCCTTTCATTCAGTCAGTAGCTTCAAACATTTCTGGTATATGAAAAACATGTTTTTCAATGGCAAAAATCAATGAATATTGTAAATGCACAAACAGTAATATCTCCACATTGCAAGGTGCAATTCTGAAATTTTTTGCTTTTTCCTGCTAATCCTAGCATGATAAAGAAGATTCAAAGAGAGTGAGATGCCAGCTCCTTTCATTCAGTCAGTAGCTTCAAACATTTCTGGTATATGAAAAACATGTTTTTCAATGGCAAAAATCAATGAATATTGTAAATGCACAAACAGTAATATCTCCACATTGCACGGTGCAATTCTGAAATTTTTAGCTTTTTCCTGTTAATCCTAGCATGATAAAGAAGATTCAAAGAGAGTGAGATGCCAGCTCCTTTCATTCAGTCAGTAGCTTCAAACATTTCTGGTATATGAAAAACATGTTTTTCAATGGCAAAAATCAATGAATATTGTAAATGCACAAACAGTAATATCTCCACATTGCAAGGTGCAATTCTGAAATTTTTTGCTTTTTCCTGTTAATCCTAGCATGATAAAGAAGATTCAAAGAGAGTGAGATGCCAGCTCCTTTCATTCAGTCAGTAGCTTCAAACATTTCTGGTATATGAAAAACATGTTTTTCAATGGCAAAAATCAATGAATATTGTAAATGCACAAACAGTAATATCTCCACATTGCAAGGTGCAATTCTGAAATTTTTTGCTTTTTCCTGCTAATCCTAGCATGATAAAGAAGATTCAAAGAGAGTGAGATGCCAGCTCCTTTCATTCAGTCAGTAGCTTCAAACATTTCTGGTATATGAAAAACATGTTTTTCAATGGCAAAAATCAATGAATATTGTAAATGCACAAACAGTAATATCTCCACATTGCAAGGTGCAATTCTGAAATTTTTTGCTTTTTCCTGCTAATCCTAGCATGATAAAGAAGATTCAAAGAGAGTGAGATGCCAGCTCCTTTCATTCAGTCAGTAGCTTCAAACATTTCTGGTATATGAAAAACATGTTTTTCAATTTCAAAAATCAATGAATATTGTAAATGCACAAACAGTAATATCTCCACATTGCACGGTGCAATTCTGAAATTTTTAGCTTTTTCCTGTTAATCCTAGCATGATAAAGAAGATTCAAAGAGAGTGAGATGCCAGCTCCTTTCATTCAGTCAGTAGCTTCAAACATTTCTGGTATATGAAAAACATGTTTTTCAATGGCAAAAATCAATGAATATTGTAAATGCACAAACAGTAATATCTCCACATTGCAAGGTGCAATTCTGAAATTTTTTGCTTTTTCCTGCTAATCCTAGCATGATAAAGAAGATTCAAAGAGAGTGAGATGCCAGCTCCTTTCATTCAGTCAGTAGCTTCAAACATTTCTGGTATATGAAAAACATGTTTTTCAATGGCAAAAATCAATGAATATTGTAAATGCACAAACAGTAATATCTCCACATTGCACGGTGCAATTCTGAAATTTTTAGCTTTTTCCTGTTAATCCTAGCATGATAAAGAAGATTCAAAGAGAGTGAGATGCCAGCTCCTTTCATTCAGTCAGTAGCTTCAAACATTTCTGGTATATGAAAAACATGTTTTTCAATGGCAAAAATCAATGAATATTGTAAATGCACAAACAGTAATATCTCCACATTGCAAGGTGCAATTCTGAAATTTTTTGCTTTTTCCTGCTAATCCTAGCATGATAAAGAAGATTCAAAGAGAGTGAGATGCCAGCTCCTTTCATTCAGTCAGTAGCTTCAAACATTTCTGGTATATGAAAAACATGTTTTTCAATGGCAAAAATCAATGAATATTGTAAATGCACAAACAGTAATATCTCCTCATTGCACGGTGCAATTCTGAAATTTTTTGCTTTTTCCTGTTAATCCTAGCATGATAGAAGATTCAAAGAGAGTGAGATGCCAGCTCCTTTCATTCAGTCAGTAGCTTCAAACATTTCTGGTATATGAAAAACATGTTTTTCAATGGCAAAAATCAATGAATATTGTAAATGCACAAACAGTAATATCTCCACATTGCAAGGTGCAATTCTGAAATTTTTTGCTTTTTCCTGCTAATCCTAGCATGATAAAGAAGATTCAAAGAGAGTGAGATGCCAGCTCTTTTCATTCAGTCAGTAGCTTCAAACATTTCTGGTATATGAAAAACATGTTTTTCAATGGCAAAAATCAATGAATATTGTAAATGCACAAACAGTAATATCTCCACATTGCAAGGTGCAATTCTGAAATTTTTTGCTTTTTCCTGCTTATCCTAGCATGATAAAGAAGATTCAAAGAGAGTGAGATGCCAGCTCCTTTCATTCAGTCAGTAGCTTCAAACATTTCTGGACGTTTTTCAATGGCAAAAATCAATGAATATTGTAAATGCACAAACAGTAATATCTCCACATTGCAAGGTGCAATTCTGAAATTTTTTGCTTTTTCCTGTTAATCCTAGCATGATAAAGAAGATTCAAAGAGAGTGAGATGCCAGCTCCTTTCATTCAGTCAGTAGCTTCAAACATTTCTGGTATATGAAAAACATGTTTTTCAATGGCAAAAATCAATGAATATTGTAAATGCACAAACAGTAATATCTCCACATTGCAAGGTGCAATTCTGAAATTTTTTGCTTTTTCCTGTTAATCCTAGCATGATAAAGAAGATTCAAAGAGAGTGAGATGCCAGCTCCTTTCATTCAGTCAGTAGCTTCAAACATTTCTGGTATATGAAAAACATGTTTTTCAATGGCAAAAATCAATGAATATTGTAAATGCACAAACAGTAATATCTCCACATTGCAAGGTGCAATTCTGAAATTTTTTGCTTTTTCCTGCTAATCCTAGCATGATAAAGAAGATTCAAAGAGAGTGAGATGCCAGCTCCTTTCATTCAGTCAGTAGCTTCAAACATTTCTGGTATATGAAAAACATGTTTTTCAATGGCAAAAATCAATGAATATTGTAAATGCACAAGCAGTAATATCTCCACATTGCAAGGTGCAATTCTGAAATTTTTTGCTTTTTCCTGCTAATCCTAGCATGATAAAGAAGTTTCAAAGAGAGTGAGATGCCAGCTCCTTTCATTCAGTCAGTAGCTTCAAACATTTCTGGTATATGAAAAACATGTTTTTCAATGGCAAAAATCAATGAATATTGTAAATGAACAAACAGTAATATCTCCACATTGCACGGTGCAATTCTGAAATTTTTAGCTTTTTCCTGTTAATCCTAGCATGATAAAGAAGATTCAAAGAGAGTGAGATGCCAGCTCCTTTCATTCAGTCAGTAGCTTCAAACATTTCTGGTATATGAAAAACATGTTTTTCAATGGCAAAAATCAATGAATATTGTAAATGCACAAACAGTAATATCTCCACATTGCAGGGTGCAATTCTGAAATTTTTTGCTTTTTCCTGCTAATCCTAGCATGATAAAGAAGATTCAAAGAGAGTGAGATGCCAGCTCCTTTCATTCAGTCAGTAGCTTCAAACATTTCTGGTATATGAAAAACATGTTTTTCAATGGCAAAAATCAATGAATATTGTAAATGCACAAACAGTAATATCTCCACATTGCACGGTGCAATTCTGAAATTTTTAGCTTTTTCCTGTTAATCCTAGCATGATAGAAGATTCAAAGAGAGTGAGATGCCAGCTCCTTTCATTCAGTCAGTAGCTTCAAACATTTCTGGTATATGAAAAACATGTTTTTCAATGGCAAAAATCAATGAATATTGTAAATGCACAAACAGTAATATCTCCACATTGCAAGGTGCAATTCTGAAATTTTTTGCTTTTTCCTGCTAATCCTAGCATGATAAAGAAGATTCAAAGAGAGTGAGATGCCAGCTCCTTTCATTCAGTCAGTAGCTTCAAACATTTCTGGTATATGAAAAACATGTTTTTCAATGGCAAAAATCAATGAATATTGTAAATGCACAAACAGTAATATCTCCACATTGCAAGGTGCAATTCTGAAATTTTTTGCTTTTTCCTGCTAATCCTAGCATGATAAAGAAGATTCAAAGAGAGTGAGATGCCAGCTCCTTTCATTCAGTCAGTAGCTTCAAACATTTCTGGTATATGAAAAACGTTTTTCAATGGCAAAAATCAATGAATATTGTAAATGCACAAACAGTAATATCTCCACATTGCACGGTGCAATTCTGAAATTTTTAGCTTTTTCCTGTTAATCCTAGCATGATAAAGAAGATTCAAAGAGAGTGAGATGCCAGCTCCTTTCATTCAGTCAGTAGCTTCAAACATTTCTGGTATATGAAAAACATGTTTTTCAATGGCAAAAATCAATGAATATTGTAAATGCACAAACAGTAATATCTCCACATTGCAAGGTGCAATTCTGAAATTTTTTGCTTTTTCCTGCTAATCCTAGCATGATAAAGAAGATTCAAAGAGAGTGAGATGCCAGCTCCTTTCATTCAGTCAGTAGCTTCAAACATTTCTGGTATATGAAAAACGTTTTTCAATGGCAAAAATCAATGAATATTGTAAATGCACAAACAGTAATATCTCCACATTGCACGGTGCAATTCTGAAATTTTTAGCTTTTTCCTGTTAATCCTAGCATGATAAAGAAGATTCAAAGAGAGTGAGATGCCAGCTCCTTTCATTCAGTCAGTAGCTTCAAACATTTCTGGTATATGAAAAACATGTTTTTCAATGGCAAAAATCAATGAATATTGTAAATGCACAAACAGTAATATCTCCACATTGCAAGGTGCAATTCTGAAATTTTTTGCTTTTTCCTGTTAATCCTAGCATGATAAAGAAGATTCAAAGAGAGTGAGATGCCAGCTCCTTTCATTCAGTCAGTAGCTTCAAACATTTCTGGTATATGAAAAACATGTTTTTCAATGGCAAAAATCAATGAATATTGTAAATGCACAAACAGTAATATCTCCACATTGCAAGGTGCAATTCTGAAATTTTTTGCTTTTTCCTGCTAATCCTAGCATGATAAAGAAGATTCAAAGAGAGTGAGATGCCAGCTCCTTTCATTCAGTCAGTAGCTTCAAACATTTCTGGTATATGAAAAACATGTTTTTCAATGGCAAAAATCAATGAATATTGTAAATGCACAAACAGTAATATCTCCACATTGCACGGTGCAATTCTGAAATTTTTAGCTTTTTCCTGTTAATCCTAGCATGATAAAGAAGATTCAAAGAGAGTGAGATGCCAGCTCCTTTCATTCAGTCAGTAGCTTCAAACATTTCTGGTATATGAAAAACATGTTTTTCAATGGCAAAAATCAATGAATATTGTAAATGCACAAACAGTAATATCTCCACATTGCAAGGTGCAATTCTGAAATTTTTTGCTTTTTCCTGCTAATCCTAGCATGATAAAGAAGATTCAAAGAGAGTGAGATGCCAGCTCCTTTCATTCAGTCAGTAGCTTCAAACATTTCTGGTATATGAAAAACATGTTTTTCAATTGCAAAAATCAATGAATATTGTAAATGCACAAACAGTAATATCTCCACATTGCACGGTGCAATTCTGAAATTTTTAGCTTTTTCCTGTTAATCCTAGCATGATAAAGAAGATTCAAAGAGAGTGAGATGCCAGCTCCTTTCATTCAGTCAGTAGCTTCAAACATTTCTGGTATATGAAAAACATGTTTTTCAATGGCAAAAATCAATGAATATTGTAAATGCACAAACAGTAATATCTCCACATTGCAAGGTGCAATTCTGAAATTTTTTGCTTTTTCCTGCTAATCCTAGCATGATAAAGAAGATTCAAAGAGAGTGAGATGCCAGCTCCTTTCATTCAGTCAGTAGCTTCAAACATTTCTGGTATATGAAAAACATGTTTTTCAATGGCAAAAATCAATGAATATTGTAAATGCACAAACAGTAATATCTCCACATTGCACGGTGCAATTCTGAAATTTTTAGCTTTTTCCTGTTAATCCTAGCATGATAAAGAAGATTCAAAGAGAGTGAGATGCCAGCTCCTTTCATTCAGTGAGTAGCTTCAAACATTTCTGGTATATGAAAAACATGTTTTTCAATGGCAAAAATCAATGAATATTGTAAATGCACAAACAGTAATATCTCCACATTGCAAGGTGCAATTCTGAAATTTTTTGCTTTTTCCTGTTAATCCTAGCATGATAAAGAAGATTCAAAGAGAGTGAGATGCCAGCTCCTTTCATTCAGTCAGTAGCTTCAAACATTTCTGGTATATGAAAAACATGTTTTTCAATGGCAAAAATCAATGAATATTGTAAATGCACAAACAGTAATATCTCCACATTGCAAGGTGCAATTCTGAAATTTTTTGCTTTTTCCTGCTAATCCTAGCATGATAAAGAAGATTCAAAGAGAGTGAGATGCCAGCTCCTTTCATTCAGTCAGTAGCTTCAAACATTTCTGATATATGAAAAACATGTTTTTCAATGGCAAAAATCAATGAATATTGTAAATGAACAAACAGTAATATCTCCACATTGCACGGTGCAATTCTGAAATTTTTAGCTTTTTCCTGTTAATCCTAGCATGATAAAGAAGATTCAAAGAGAGTGAGATGCCAGCTCCTTTCATTCAGTCAGTAGCTTCAAACATTTCTGGTATATGAAAAACATGTTTTTCAATGGCAAAAATCAATGAATATTGTAAATGCACAAACAGTAATATCTCCACATTGCAAGGTGCAATTCTGAAATTTTTTGCTTTTTCCTGCTAATCCTAGCATGATAAAGAAGATTCAAAGAGAGTGAGATGCCAGCTCCTTTCATTCAGTCAGTAGCTTCAAACATTTCTGGTATATGAAAAACATGTTTTTCAATGGCAAAAATCAATGAATATTGTAAATGCACAAACAGTAATATCTCCACATTGCACGGTGCAATTCTGAAATTTTTAGCTTTTTCCTGTTAATCCTAGCATGATAGAAGATTCAAAGAGAGTGAGATGCCAGCTCCTTTCATTCAGTCAGTAGCTTCAAACATTTCTGGTATATGAAAAACATGTTTTTCAATGGCAAAAATCAATGAATATTGTAAATGCACAAACAGTAATATCTCCACATTGCAAGGTGCAATTCTGAAATTTTTTGCTTTTTCCTGCTAATCCTAGCATGATAAAGAAGATTCAAAGAGAGTGAGATGCCAGCTCCTTTCATTCAGTCAGTAGCTTCAAACATTTCTGGTATATGAAAAACATGTTTTTCAATGGCAAAAATCAATGAATATTGTAAATGCACAAACAGTAATATCTCCACATTGCAAGGTGCAATTCTGAAATTTTTTGCTTTTTCCTGCTAATCCTAGCATGATAAAGAAGATTCAAAGAGAGTGAGATGCCAGCTCCTTTCATTCAGTCAGTAGCTTCAAACATTTCTGGTATATGAAAAACGTTTTTCAATGGCAAAAATCAATGAATATTGTAAATGCACAAACAGTAATATCTCCACATTGCACGGTGCAATTCTGAAATTTTTAGCTTTTTCCTGTTAATCCTAGCATGATAAAGAAGATTCAAAGAGAGTGAGATGCCAGCTCCTTTCATTCAGTCAGTAGCTTCAAACATTTCTGGTATATGAAAAACATGTTTTTCAATGGCAAAAATCAATGAATATTGTAAATGCACAAACAGTAATATCTCCACATTGCAAGGTGCAATTCTGAAATTTTTTGCTTTTTCCTGCTAATCCTAGCATGATAAAGAAGATTCAAAGAGAGTGAGATGCCAGCTCCTTTCATTCAGTCAGTAGCTTCAAACATTTCTGGTATATGAAAAACGTTTTTCAATGGCAAAAATCAATGAATATTGTAAATGCACAAACAGTAATATCTCCACATTGCACGGTGCAATTCTGAAATTTTTAGCTTTTTCCTGTTAATCCTAGCATGATAAAGAAGATTCAAAGAGAGTGAGATGCCAGCTCCTTTCATTCAGTCAGTAGCTTCAAACATTTCTGGTATATGAAAAACATGTTTTTCAATGGCAAAAATCAATGAATATTGTAAATGCACAAACAGTAATATCTCCACATTGCAAGGTGCAATTCTGAAATTTTTTGCTTTTTCCTGTTAATCCTAGCATGATAAAGAAGATTCAAAGAGAGTGAGATGCCAGCTCCTTTCATTCAGTCAGTAGCTTCAAACATTTCTGGTATATGAAAAACATGTTTTTCAATGGCAAAAATCAATGAATATTGTAAATGCACAAACAGTAATATCTCCACATTGCAAGGTGCAATTCTGAAATTTTTTGCTTTTTCCTGCTAATCCTAGCATGATAAAGAAGATTCAAAGAGAGTGAGATGCCAGCTCCTTTCATTCAGTCAGTAGCTTCAAACATTTCTGGTATATGAAAAACATGTTTTTCAATGGCAAAAATCAATGAATATTGTAAATGCACAAACAGTAATATCTCCACATTGCACGGTGCAATTCTGAAATTTTTAGCTTTTTCCTGTTAATCCTAGCATGATAAAGAAGATTCAAAGAGAGTGAGATGCCAGCTCCTTTCATTCAGTCAGTAGCTTCAAACATTTCTGGTATATGAAAAACATGTTTTTCAATGGCAAAAATCAATGAATATTGTAAATGCACAAACAGTAATATCTCCACATTGCAAGGTGCAATTCTGAAATTTTTTGCTTTTTCCTGCTAATCCTAGCATGATAAAGAAGATTCAAAGAGAGTGAGATGCCAGCTCCTTTCATTCAGTCAGTAGCTTCAAACATTTCTGGTATATGAAAAACATGTTTTTCAATTGCAAAAATCAATGAATATTGTAAATGCACAAACAGTAATATCTCCACATTGCACGGTGCAATTCTGAAATTTTTTGCTTTTTCCTGCTAATCCTAGCATGATAAAGAAGATTCAAAGAGAGTGAGATGCCAGCTCCTTTCATTCAGTGAGTAGCTTCAAACATTTCTGGTATATGAAAAACATGTTTTTCAATGGCAAAAATCAATGAATATTGTAAATGCACAAACAGTAATATCTCCACATTGCAAGGTGCAATTCTGAAATTTTTTGCTTTTTCCTGTTAATCCTAGCATGATAAAGAAGATTCAAAGAGAGTGAGATGCCAGCTCCTTTCATTCAGTCAGTAGCTTCAAACATTTCTGGTATATGAAAAACATGTTTTTCAATGGCAAAAATCAATGAATATTGTAAATGCACAAACAGTAAGATCTCCACATTGCAAGGTGCAATTCTGAAATTTTTTGCTTTTTCCTGCTAATCCTAGCATGATAAAGAAGATTCAAAGAGAGTGAGATGCCAGCTCCTTTCATTCAGTCAGTAGCTTCAAACATTTCTGGTATATGAAAAACATGTTTTTCAATGGCAAAAATCAATGAATATTGTAAATGCACAAACAGTAATATCTCCACATTGCAAGGTGCAATTCTGAAATTTTTTGCTTTTTCCTGCTAATCCTAGCATGATAAAGAAGATTCAAAGAGAGTGAGATGCCAGCTCCTTTCATTCAGTCAGTAGCTTCAAACATTTCTGGTATATGAAAAACATGTTTTTCAATGGCAAAAATCAATGAATATTGTAAATGCACAAACAGTAATATCTCCACATTGCACGGTGCAATTCTGAAATTTTTAGCTTTTTCCTGTTAATCCTAGCATGATAAAGAAGATTCAAAGAGAGTGAGATGCCAGCTCCTTTCATTCAGTCAGTAGCTTCAAACATTTCTGGTATATGAAAAACATGTTTTTCAATGGCAAAAATCAATGAATATTGTAAATGCACAAACAGTAATATCTCCACATTGCACGGTGCAATTCTGAAATTTTTAGCTTTTTCCTGTTAATCCTAGCATGATAAAGAAGATTCAAAGAGAGTGAGATGCCAGCTCCTTTCATTCAGTCAGTAGCTTCAAACATTTCTGGTATATGAAAAACATGTTTTTCAATGGCAAAAATCAATGAATATTGTAAATGCACAAACAGTAATATCTCCACATTGCAAGGTGCAATTCTGAAATTTTTTGCTTTTTCCTGTTAATCCTAGCATGATAAAGAAGATTCAAAGAGAGTGAGATGCCAGCTCCTTTCATTCAGTCAGTAGCTTCAAACATTTCTGGTATATGAAAAACATGTTTTTCAATGGCAAAAATCAATGAATATTGTAAATGCACAAACAGTAATATCTCCACATTGCAAAGTGCAATTCTGAATTTTTTTGCTTTTTCCTGCTAATCCTAGCATGATAAAGAAGATTCAAAGAGAGTGAGATGCCAGCTCCTTTCATTCAGTCAGTAGCTTCAAACATTTCTGGTATATGAAAAACATGTTTTTCAATGGCAAAAATCAATGAATATTGTAAATGCACAAACAGTAATATCTCCACATTGCACGGTGCAATTCTGAAATTTTTAGCTTTTTCCTGTTAATCCTAGCATGATAAAGAAGATTCAAAGAGAGTGAGATGCCAGCTCCTTTCATTCAGTCAGTAGCTTCAAACATTTCTGGTATATGAAAAACATGTTTTTCAATGGCAAAAATCAATGAATATTGTAAATGCACAAACAGTAATATCTCCACATTGCAAGGTGCAATTCTGAAATTTTTTGCTTTTTCCTGTTAATCCTAGCATGATAAAGAAGATTCAAAGAGAGTGAGATGCCAGCTCCTTTCATTCAGTCAGTAGCTTCAAACATTTCTGGTATATGAAAAACATGTTTTTCAATGGCAAAAATCAATGAATATTGTAAATGTACAAACAGTAATATCTCCACATTGCAAGGTGCAATTCTGAAATTTTTTGCTTTTTCCTGCTAATCCTAGCATGATAAAGAAGATTCAAAGAGAGTGAGATGCCAGCTCCTTTCATTCAGTCAGTAGCTTCAAACATTTCTGGTATATGAAAAACATGTTTTTCAATGGCAAAAATCAATGAATATTGTAAATGCACAAACAGTAATATCTCCACATTGCACGGTGCAATTCTGAAATTTTTAGCTTTTTCCTGTTAATCCTAGCATGATAAAGAAGATTCAAAGAGAGTGAGATGCCAGCTCCTTTCATTCAGTCAGTAGCTTCAAACATTTCTGGTATATGAAAAACATGTTTTTCAATGGCAAAAATCAATGAATATTGTAAATGCACAAACAGTAATATCTCCACATTGCAAGGTGCAATTCTGAAATTTTTTGCTTTTTCCTGCTAATCCTAGCATGATAAAGAAGATTCAAAGAGAGTGAGATGCCAGCTCCTTTCATTCAGTCAGTAGCTTCAAACATTTCTGGTATATGAAAAACATGTTTTTCAATGGCAAAAATCAATGAATATTGTAAATGCACAAACAGTAATATCTCCACATTGCACGGTGCAATTCTGAAATTTTTAGCTTTTTCCTGTTAATCCTAGCATGATAAAGAAGATTCAAAGAGAGTGAGATGCCAGCTCCTTTCATTCAGTCAGTAGCTTCAAACATTTCTGGTATATGAAAAACATGTTTTTCAATGGCAAAAATCAATGAATATTGTAAATGCACAAACAGTAATATCTCCACATTGCAAGGTGCAATTCTGAAATTTTTTGCTTTTTCCTGTTAATCCTAGCATGATAAAGAAGATTCAAAGAGAGTGAGATGCCAGCTCCTTTCATTCAGTCAGTAGCTTCAAACATTTCTGGTATATGAAAAACATGTTTTTCAATGGCAAAAATCAATGAATATTGTAAATGTACAAACAGTAATATCTCCACATTGCAAGGTGCAATTCTGAAATTTTTTGCTTTTTCCTGCTAATCCTAGCATGATAAAGAAGATTCAAAGAGAGTGAGATGCCAGCTCCTTTCATTCAGTCAGTAGCTTCAAACATTTCTGGTATATGAAAAACATGTTTTTCAATGGCAAAAATCAATGAATATTGTAAATGCACAAACAGTAATATCTCCACATTGCACGGTGCAATTCTGAAATTTTTAGCTTTTTCCTGTTAATCCTAGCATGATAAAGAAGATTCAAAGAGAGTGAGATGCCAGCTCCTTTCATTCAGTCAGTAGCTTCAAACATTTCTGGTATATGAAAAACATGTTTTTCAATGGCAAAAATCAATGAATATTGTAAATGCACAAACAGTAATATCTCCACATTGCAAGGTGCAATTCTGAAATTTTTTGCTTTTTCCTGCTAATCCTAGCATGATAAAGAAGATTCAAAGAGAGTGAGATGCCAGCTCCTTTCATTCAGTCAGTAGCTTCAAACATTTCTGGTATATGAAAAACATGTTTTTCAATGGCAAAAATCAATGAATATTGTAAATGCACAAACAGTAATATCTCCACATTGCACGGTGCAATTCTGAAATTTTTAGCTTTTTCCTGTTAATCCTAGCATGATAAAGAAGATTCAAAGAGAGTGAGATGCCAGCTCCTTTCATTCAGTCAGTAGCTTCAAACATTTCTGGTATATGAAAAACATGTTTTTCAATGGCAAAAATCAATGAATATTGTAAATGCACAAACAGTAATATCTCCACATTGCAAGGTGCAATTCTGAAATTTTTTGCTTTTTCCTGTTAATCCTAGCATGATAAAGAAGATTCAAAGAGAGTGAGATGCCAGCTCCTTTCATTCAGCCAGTAGCTTCAAACATTTCTGGTATATGAAAAACATGTTTTTCAATGGCAAAAATCAATGAATATTGTAAATGCACAAACAGTAATATCTCCACATTGCAAGGTGCAATTCTGAAATTTTTTGCTTTTTCCTGCTAATCCTAGCATGATAAAGAAGATTCAAAGAGAGTGAGATGCCAGCTCCTTTCATTCAGTCAGTAGCTTCAAACATTTCTGGTATATGAAAAACATGTTTTTCAATGGCAAAAATCAATGAATATTGTAAATGCACAAACAGTAATATCTCCACATTGCACGGTGCAATTCTGAAATTTTTAGCTTTTTCCTGTTAATCCTAGCATGATAAAGAAGATTCAAAGAGAGTGAGATGCCAGCTCCTTTCATTCAGTCAGTAGCTTCAAACATTTCTGGTATATGAAAAACATGTTTTTCAATGGCAAAAATCAATGAATATTGTAAATGCACAAACAGTAATATCTCCACATTGCAAGGTGCAATTCTGAAATTTTTTGCTTTTTCCTGCTAATCCTAGCATGATAAAGAAGATTCAAAGAGAGTGAGATGCCAGCTCCTTTCATTCAGTCAGTAGCTTCAAACATTTCTGGTATATGAAAAACGTTTTTCAATGGCAAAAATCAATGAATATTGTAAATGCACAAACAGTAATATCTCCACATTGCACGGTGCAATTCTGAAATTTTTAGCTTTTTCCTGTTAATCCTAGCATGATAAAGAAGATTCAAAGAGAGTGAGATGCCAGCTCCTTTCATTCAGTCAGTAGCTTCAAACATTTCTGGTATATGAAAAACATGTTTTTCAATGGCAAAAATCAATGAATATTGTAAATGCACAAACAGTAATATCTCCACATTGCAAGGTGCAATTCTGAAATTTTTTGCTTTTTCCTGCTAATCCTAGCATGATAAAGAAGATTCAAAGAGAGTGAGATGCCAGCTCCTTTCATTCAGTCAGTAGCTTCAAACATTTCTGGTATATGAAAAACATGTTTTTCAATGGCAAAAATCAATGAATATTGTAAATGCACAAACAGTAATATCTCCACATTGCACGGTGCAATTCTGAAATTTTTAGCTTTTTCCTGTTAATCCTAGCATGATAAAGAAGATTCAAAGAGAGTGAGATGCCAGCTCCTTTCATTCAGTCAGTAGCTTCAAACATTTCTGGTATATGAAAAACATGTTTTTCAATGGCAAAAATCAATGAATATTGTAAATGCACAAACAGTAATATCTCCACATTGCAAGGTGCAATTCTGAAATTTTTTGCTTTTTCCTGCTAATCCTAGCATGATAAAGAAGATTCAAAGAGAGTGAGATGCCAGCTCCTTTCATTCAGTCAGTAGCTTCAAACATTTCTGGTATATGAAAAACGTTTTTCAATGGCAAAAATCAATGAATATTGTAAATGCACAAACAGTAATATCTCCACATTGCACGGTGCAATTCTGAAATTTTTAGCTTTTTCCTGTTAATCCTAGCATGATAAAGAAGATTCAAAGAGAGTGAGATGCCAGCTCCTTTCATTCAGTCAGTAGCTTCAAACATTTCTGGTATATGAAAAACATGTTTTTCAATGGCAAAAATCAATGAATATTGTAAATGCACAAACAGTAATATCTCCACATTGCAAGGTGCAATTCTGAAATTTTTTGCTTTTTCCTGCTAATCCTAGCATGATAAAGAAGATTCAA
>NW_027368269.1:0-51050 GCF_046119375.1 Phyllobates terribilis | reverse complement strand
ACTGTTTGTGCATTTACAATATTCATTGATTTTTGCCATTGAAAAACATGTTTTTCATATACCAGAAATGTTTGAAGCTACTGACTGAATGAAAGGAGCTGGCATCTCACTCTCTTTGAATCTTCTTTATCATGCTAGGATTAACAGGAAAAAGCTAAAAATTTCAGAATTGCACCGTGCAATGTGGAGATATTACTGTTTGTGCATTTACAATATTCATTGATTTTTGCCATTGAAAAACATGTTTTTCATATACCAGAAATGTTTGAAGCTACTGACTGAATGAAAGGAGCTGGCATCTCACTCTCTTTGAATCTTCTTTATCATGCTAGGATTAGCAGGAAAAAGCAAAAAATTTCAGAATTGCACCTTGCAATGTGGAGATATTACTGTTTGTGCATTTACAATATTCATTGATTTTTGCCATTGAAAAACATGTTTTTCATATACCAGAAGTGTTTGAAGCTACTGACTGAATGAAAGGAGCTGGCATCTCACTCTCTTTGAATCTTCTTTATCATGCTAGGATTAACAGGAAAAAGCAAAAAATTTCAGAATTGCACCTTGCAATGTGGAGATATTACTGTTTGTGCATTTACAATATTCATTGATTTTTTCCATTGAAAAACATGTTTTTCATATACCAGAAATGTTTGAAGCTACTGACTGAATGAAAGGAGCTGGCATCTCACTCTCTTTGAATCTTCTTTATCATGCTAGGATTAACAGGAAAAAGCTAAAAATTTCAGAATTGCACCGTGCAATGTGGAGATATTACTGTTTGTGCATTTACAATATTCATTGATTTTTGCCATTGAAAAACATGTTTTTCATATACCAGAAATGTTTGAAGCTACTGACTGAATGAAAGGAGCTGGCATCTCACTCTCTTTGAATCTTCTTTATCATGCTAGGATTAGCAGGAAAAAGCAAAAAATTTCAGAATTGCACCTTGCAATGTGGAGATATTACTGTTTGTGCATTTACAATATTCATTGATTTTTGCCATTGAAAAACGTTTTTCATATACCAGAAATGTTTGAAGCTACTGACTGAATGAAAGGAGCTGGCATCTCACTCTCTTTGAATCTTCTTTATCATGCTAGGATTAACAGGAAAAAGCAAAAAATTTCAGAATTGCACCTTGCAATGTGGAGATATTACTGTTTGTGCATTTACAATATTCATTGATTTTTGCCATTGAAAAACGTCCAGAAATGTTTGAAGCTACTGACTGAATGAAAGGAGCTGGCATCTCACTCTCTTTGAATCTTTATCATGCTAGGATTAACAGGAAAAAGCTAAAAATTTCAGAATTGCACCTTGCAATGTGGAGATATTACTGTTTGTGCATTTACAATATTCATTGATTTTTGCCATTGAAAAACATGTTTTTCATATACCAGAAATGTTTGAAGCTACTGACTGAATGAAAGGAGCTGGCATCTCACTCTCTTTGAATCTTCTTTATCATGCTAGGATTAGCAGGAAAAAGCAAAAAATTTCAGAATTGCACCTTGCAATGTGGAGATATTACTGTTTGTGCATTTACAATATTCATTGATTTTTGCCATTGAAAAACATGTTTTTCATATACCAGAAATGTTTGAAGCTACTGACTGAATGAAAGGAGCTGGCATCTCACTCTCTTTGAATCTTCTTTATCATGCTAGGATTAGCAGGAAAAAGCAAAAAATTTCAGAATTGCACCTTGCAATGTGGAGATATTACTGTTTGTGCATTTACAATATTCATTGATTTTTGCCATTGAAAAACATGTTTTTCATATACCAGAAATGTTTGAAGCTACTGACTGAATGAAAGGAGCTGGCATCTCACTCTCTTTGAATCTTCTTTATCATGCTAGGATTAACAGGAAAAAGCAATAAATTTCAGAATTGCACCTTGCAATGTGGAGATATTACTGTTTGTGCATTTACAATATTCATTGATTTTTGCCATTGAAAAACGTCCAGAAATGTTTGAAGCTACTGACTGAATGAAAGGAGCTGGCATCTCACTCTCTTTGAATCTTCTTTATCATGCTAGGATTAGCAGGAAAAAGCAAAAAATTTCAGAATTGCACCGTGCAATGTGGAGATATTACTGTTTGTGCATTTACAATATTCATTGATTTTTGCCATTGAAAAACATGTTTTTCATATACCAGAAATGTTTGAAGCTACTGACTGAATGAAAGGAGCTGGCATCTCACTCTCTTTGAATCTTCTTTATCATGCTAGGATTAGCAGGAAAAAGCTAAAAATTTCAGAATTGCACAATGCAATGTGGAGATATTACTGTTTGTGCATTTACAATATTCATTGATTTTTGCCATTGAAAAACATGTTTTTCATATACCAGAAATGTTTGAAGCTACTGACTGAATGAAAGGAGCTGGCATCTCACTCTCTTTGAATCTTCTTTATCATGCTAGGATTAACAGGAAAAAGCAAAAAATTTCAGAATTGCACCTTGCAATGTGGAGATATTACTGTTTGTGCATTTACAATATTCATTGATTTTTGCCATTGAAAAACATGTTTTTCATATACCAGAAATGTTTGAAGCTACTGACTGAATGAAAGGAGCTGGCATCTCACTCTCTTTGAATCTTCTTTATCATGCTAGGATTAACAGGAAAAAGCTAAAAATTTCAGAATTGCACCGTGCAATGTGGAGATATTACTGTTTGTGCATTTACAATATTCATTGATTTTTGCCATTGAAAAACATGTTTTTCATATACCAGAAATGTTTGAAGCTACTGACTGAATGAAAGGAGCTGGCATCTCACTCTTTGAATCTTCTTTATCATGCTAGGATTAGCAGGAAAAAGCAAAAATTTCAGAATTGCACCTTGCAATGTGGAGATATTACTGTTTGTGCATTTACAATATTCATTGATTTTTGCCATTGAAAAACATGTTTTTCATATACCAGAAATGTTTGAAGCTACTGACTGAATGAAAGGAGCTGGCATCTCACTCTCTTTGAATCTTCTTTATCATGCTAGGATTAACAGGAAAAAGCAAAAAATTTCAGAATTGCACCTTGCAATGTGGAGATATTACTGTTTGTGCATTTACAATATTCATTGATTTTTGCCATTGAAAAACATGTTTTTCATATACCAGAAATGTTTGAAGCTACTGACTGAATGAAAGGAGCTGGCATCTCACTCTCTTTGAATCTTCTTTATCATGCTAGGATTAACAGGAAAAAGCTAAAAATTTCAGAATTGCACCGTGCAATGTGGAGATATTACTGTTTGTGCATTTACAATATTCATTGATTTTTGCCATTGAAAAACATGTTTTTCATATACCAGAAATGTTTGAAGCTACTGACTGAATGAAAGGAGCTGGCATCTCACTCTCTTTGAATCTTCTTTATCATGCTAGGATTAACAGGAAAAAGCAAAAAATTTCAGAATTGCACCTTGCAATGTGGAGATATTACTGTTTGTGCATTTACAATATTCATTGATTTTTGCCATTGAAAAACGTCCAGAAATGTTTGAAGCTACTGACTGAATGAAAGGAGCTTGGCATCTCACTCTCTTTGAATCTTCTTTATCATGCTAGGATTAACAGGAAAAAGCTAAAAATTTCAGAATTGCACCGTGCAATGTGGAGATATTACTGTTTGTGCATTTACAATATTCATTGATTTTTGCCATTGAAAAACATGTTTTTCATATACCAGAAATGTTTGAAGCTACTGACTGAATGAAAGGAGCTGGCTTCTCACTCTCTTTGAATCTTCTTTATCATGCTAGGATTAGCAGGAAAAAGCAAAAAATTTCAGAATTGCACCTTGCAATGTGGAGATATTACTGTTTGTGCATTTACAATATTCATTGATTTTTGCCATTGAAAAACATGTTTTTCATATACCAGAAATGTCTGAAGCTACTGACTGAATGAAAGGAGCTGGCATCTCACTCTCTTTGAATCTTCTTTATCATGCTCGGATTAACAGGAAAAAGCTAAAAATTTCAGAATTGCACCGTGCAATGTGGAGATATTACTGTTTGTGCATTTACAATATTCATTGATTTTTGCCATTGAAAAACATGTTTTTCATATACCAGAAATGTTTGAAGCTACTGACTGAATGAAAGGAGCTGGCATCTCACTCTCTTTGAATCTTCTTTATCATGCTAGGATTAGCAGGAAAAAGCAAAAAATTTCAGAATTGCACCTTGCAATGTGGAGATATTACTGTTTGTGCATTTACAATATTCATTGATTTTTGCCATTGAAAAACATGTTTTTCATATACCAGAAATGTTTGAAGCTACTGACTGAATGAAAGGAGCTGGCATCTCACTCTCTTTGAATCTTCTTTATCATGCTAGGATTAGCAGGAAAAAGCAAAAAATTTCAGAATTGCACCTTGCAATGTGGAGATATTACTGTTTGTGCATTTACAATATTCATTGATTTTTGCCATTGAAAAACATGTTTTTCATATACCAGAAATGTTTGAAGCTACTGACTGAATGAAAGGAGCTGGCATCTCACTCTCTTTGAATCTTCTTTATCATGCTAGGATTAACAGGAAAAAGCAAAAAATTTCAGAATTGCACCTTGCAATGTGGAGATATTACTGTTTGTGCATTTACAATATTCATTGATTTTTGCCATTGAAAAACATGTTTTTCATATACCAGAAATGTTTGAAGCTACTGACTGAATGAAAGGAGCTGGCATCTCACTCTCTTTGAATCTTCTTTATCATGCTAGGATTAGCAGGAAAAAGCAAAAAATTTCAGAATTGCACCTTGCAATGTGGAGATATTACTGTTTGTGCATTTACAATATTCATTGATTTTTGCCATTGAAAAACATGTTTTTCATATACCAGAAATGTTTGAAGCTACTGACTGAATGAAAGGAGCTGGCATCTCACTCTCTTTGAATCTTCTTTATCATGCTAGGATTAACAGGAAAAAGCTAAAAATTTCAGAATTGCACCGTGCAATGTGGAGATATTACTGTTTGTGCATTTACAATATTCATTGATTTTTGCCATTGAAAAACATGTTTTTCATATACCAGAAATGTTTGAAGCTACTGACTGAATGAAAGGAGCTGGCATCTCACTCTCTTTGAATCTTCTTTATCATGCTAGGATTAGCAGGAAAAAGCAAAAAATTTCAGAATTGCACCTTGCAATGTGGAGATATTACTGTTTGTGCATTTACAATATTCATTGATTTTTGCCATTGAAAAACATGTTTTTCATATACCAGAAATGTTTGAAGCTACTGACTGAATGAAAGGAGCTGGCATCTCACTCTCTTTGAATCTTCTTTATCATGCTAGGATTAACAGGAAAAAGCAAAAAATTTCAGAATTGCACCTTGCAATGTGGAGATATTACTGTTTGTGCATTTACAATATTCATTGATTTTTGCCATTGAAAAACATGTTTTTCATATACCAGAAATGTTTGAAGCTACTGACTGAATGAAAGGAGCTGGCATCTCACTCTCTTTGAATCTTCTTTATCATGCTAGGATTAACAGGAAAAAGCTAAAAATTTCAGAATTGCACCGTGCAATGTGGAGATATTACTGTTTGTGCATTTACAATATTCATTGATTTTTGCCATTGAAAAACATGTTTTTCATATACCAGAAATGTTTGAAGCTACTGACTGAATGAAAGGAGCTGGCATCTCACTCTCTTTGAATCTTCTTTATCATGCTAGGATTAACAGGAAAAAGCAAAAAATTTCAGAATTGCACCTTGCAATGTGGAGATATTACTGTTTGTGCATTTACAATATTCATTGATTTTTGCCATTGAAAAACGTCCAGAAATGTTTGAAGCTACTGACTGAATGAAAGGAGCTGGCATCTCACTCTCTTTGAATCTTCTTTATCATGCTAGGATTAACAGGAAAAAGCTAAAAATTTCAGAATTGCACCGTGCAATGTGGAGATATTACTGTTTGTGCATTTACAATATTCATTGATTTTTGCCATTGAAAAACATGTTTTTCATATACCAGAAATGTTTGAAGCTACTGACTGAATGAAAGGAGCTGGCATCTCACTCTCTTTGAATCTTCTTTATCATGCTAGGATTAGCAGGAAAAAGCAAAAAATTTCAGAATTGCACCTTGCAATGTGGAGATATTACTGTTTGTGCATTTACAATATTCATTGATTTTTGCCATTGAAAAACATGTTTTTCATATACCAGAAATGTCTGAAGCTACTGACTGAATGAAAGGAGCTGGCATCTCACTCTCTTTGAATCTTCTTTATCATGCTCGGATTAACAGGAAAAAGCTAAAAATTTCAGAATTGCACCGTGCAATGTGGAGATATTACTGTTTGTGCATTTACAATATTCATTGATTTTTGCCATTGAAAAACATGTTTTTCATATACCAGAAATGTTTGAAGCTACTGACTGAATGAAAGGAGCTGGCATCTCACTCTCTTTGAATCTTCTTTATCATGCTAGGATTAGCAGGAAAAAGCAAAAAATTTCAGAATTGCACCTTGCAATGTGGAGATATTACTGTTTGTGCATTTACAATATTCATTGATTTTTGCCATTGAAAAACATGTTTTTCATATACCAGAAATGTTTGAAGCTACTGACTGAATGAAAGGAGCTGGCATCTCACTCTCTTTGAATCTTCTTTATCATGCTAGGATTAGCAGGAAAAAGCAAAAAATTTCAGAATTGCACCTTGCAATGTGGAGATATTACTGTTTGTGCATTTACAATATTCATTGATTTTTGCCATTGAAAAACATGTTTTTCATATACCAGAAATGTTTGAAGCTACTGACTGAATGAAAGGAGCTGGCATCTCACTCTCTTTGAATCTTCTTTATCATGCTAGGATTAACAGGAAAAAGCAAAAAATTTCAGAATTGCACCTTGCAATGTGGAGATATTACTGTTTGTGCATTTACAATATTCATTGATTTTTGCCATTGAAAAACATGTTTTTCATATACCAGAAATGTTTGAAGCTACTGACTGAATGAAAGGAGCTGGCATCTCACTCTCTTTGAATCTTCTTTATCATGCTAGGATTAGCAGGAAAAAGCAAAAAATTTCAGAATTGCACCTTGCAATGTGGAGATATTACTGTTTGTGCATTTACAATATTCATTGATTTTTGCCATTGAAAAACATGTTTTTCATATACCAGAAATGTTTGAAGCTACTGACTGAATGAAAGGAGCTGGCATCTCACTCTCTTTGAATCTTCTTTATCATGCTAGGATTAACAGGAAAAAGCAAAAAATTTCAGAATTGCACCTTGCAATGTGGAGATATTACTGTTTGTGCATTTACAATATTCATTGATTTTTGCCATTGAAAAACATGTTTTTCATATACCAGAAATGTTTGAAGCTACTGACTGAATGAAAGGAGCTGGCATCTCACTCTCTTTGAATCTTCTTTATCATGCTAGGATTAACAGGAAAAAGCTAAAAATTTCAGAATTGCACCTTGCAATGTGGAGATATTACTGTTTGTGCATTTACAATATGCATTGATTTTTGCCATTGAAAAACATGTTTTTCATATACCAGAAATGTTTGAAGCTACTGACTGAATGAAAGGAGCTGGCATCTCACTCTCTTTGAATCTTCTTTATCATGCTAGGATTAGCAGGAAAAAGCAAAAAATTTCAGAATTGCACCTTGCAATGTGGAGATATTACTGTTTGTGCATTTACAATATTCATTGATTTTTGCCATTGAAAAACATGTTTTTCATATACCAGAAATGTTTGAAGCTACTGACTGAATGAAAGGAGCTGGCATCTCACTCTCTTTGAATCTTCTTTATCATGCTAGGATTAACAGGAAAAAGCTAAAAATTTCAGAATTGCACCGTGCAATGTGGAGATATTACTGTTTGTGCATTTACAATATTCATTGATTTTTGCCATTGAAAAACGTTTTTCATATACCAGAAATGTTTGAAGCTACTGACTGAATGAAAGGAGCTGGCATCTCACTCTCTTTGAATCTTCTTTATCATGCTAGGATTAGCAGGAAAAAGCAAAAAATTTCAGAATTGCACCTTGCAATGTGGAGATATTACTGTTTGTGCATTTACAATATTCATTGATTTTTGCCATTGAAAAACATGTTTTTCATATACCAGAAATGTTTGAAGCTACTGACTGAATGAAAGGAGCTGGCATCTCACTCTCTTTGAATCTTCTTTATCATGCTAGGATTAACAGGAAAAGGCAAAAAATTTCAGAATTGCACCTTGCAATGTGGAGATATTACTGTTTGTGCATTTACAATATTCATTGATTTTTGCCATTGAAAAACATGTTTTTCATATACCAGAAATGTTTGAAGCTACTGACTGAATGAAAGGAGCTGGCATCTCACTCTCTTTGAATCTTCTTTATCATGCTAGGATTAACAGGAAAAAGCTAAAAATTTCAGAATTGCACCGTGCAATGTGGAGATATTACTGTTTGTGCATTTACAATATTCATTGATTTTTGCCATTGAAAAACATGTTTTTCATTTACAAGAAATGTTTGAAGCTACTGACTGAATGAAAGGAGCTGGCATCTCACTCTCTTTGAATCTTCTTTATCATGCTAGGATTAGCAGGAAAAAGCAAAAAATTTCAGAATTGCACCTTGCAAAGTGGAGATATTACTGTTTGTGCATTTACAATATTCATTGATTTTTGCCATTGAAAAACATGTTTTTCATATACCAGAAATGTTTGAAGCTACTGACTGAATGAAAGGAGCTGGCATCTCACTCTCTTTGAATCTTCTTTATCATGCTAGGATTAACAGGAAAAAGCAAAAAATTTCAGAATTGCACCTTGCAATGTGGAGATATTACTGTTTGTGCATTTACAATATTCATTGATTTTTGCCATTGAAAAACATGTTTTTCATATACAAGAAATGTTTGAAGCTACTGACTGAATGAAAGGAGCTGGCATCTCACTCTCTTTGAATCTTCTTTATCATGCTAGGATTAGCAGGAAAAAGCAAAAAATTTCAGAATTGCACCTTGCAATGTGGAGATATTACTGTTTGTGCATTTACAATATTCATTGATTTTTGCCATTGAAAAACATGTTTTTCATATACCAGAAATGTTTGAAGCTACTGACTGAATGAAAGGAGCTGGCATCTCACTCTCTTTGAATCTTCTTTATCATGCTAGGATTAACAGGAAAAAGCTAAAAATTTCAGAATTGCACCGTGCAATGTGGAGATATTACTGTTTGTGCATTTACAATATTCATTGATTTTTGCCATTGAAAAACATGTTTTTCATATACCAGAAATGTTTGAAGCTACTGACTGAATGAAAGGAGCTGGCATCTCACTCTCTTTGAATCTTCTTTATCATGCTAGGATTAGCAGGAAAAAGCAAAAAATTTCAGAATTGCACCTTGCAATGTGGAGATATTACTGTTTGTGCATTTACAATATTCATTGATTTTTGCCATTGAAAAACATGTTTTTCATATACCAGAAATGTTTGAAGCTACTGACTGAATGAAAGGAGCTGGCATCTCACTCTCTTTGAATCTTCTTTATCATGCTAGGATTAACAGGAAAAAGCAAAAAATTTCAGAATTGCACCTTGCAATGTGGAGATATTACTGTTTGTGCATTTACAATATTCATTGATTTTTGCCATTGAAAAACATGTTTTTCATATACCAGAAATGTTTGAAGCTACTGACTGAATGAAAGGAGCTGGCATCTCACTCTCTTTGAATCTTCTTTATCATGCTAGGATTAACAGGAAAAAGCTAAAAATTTCAGAATTGCACCGTGCAATGTGGAGATATTACTGTTTGTGCATTTACAATATTCATTGATTTTTGCCATTGAAAAACATGTTTTTCATATACCAGAAATGTTTGAAGCTACTGACTGAATGAAAGGAGCTGGCATCTCACTCTCTTTGAATCTTTATCATGCTAGGATTAGCAGGAAAAAGCAAAAAATTTCAGAATTGCACCTTGCAATGTGGAGATATTACTGTTTGTGCATTTAAATATTCATTGATTTTTGCCATTGAAAAACATGTTTTTCATATACCAGAAATGTTTGAAGCTACTGACTGAATGAAAGGAGCTCACATCTCACTCTCTTTGAATCTTCTTTATCATGCTAGGATTAACAGGAAAAAGCAAAAAATTTCAGAATTGCACCTTGCAATGTGGAGATATTACTGTTTGTGCATTTACAATATTCATTGATTTTTGCCATTGAAAAACATGTTTTTCATATACCAGAAATGTTTGAAGCTACTGACTGAATGAAAGGAGCTGGCATCTCACTCTCTTTGAATCTTCTTTATCATGCTAGGATTAACAGGAAAAAGCAAAAAATTTCAGAATTGCACCTTGCAATGTGGAGATATTACTGTTTGTGCATTTACAATATTCATTGATTTTTGCCATTGAAAAACATGTTTTTCATATACCAGAAATGTTTGAAGCTACTGACTGAATGAAAGGAGCTGGCATCTCACTCTCTTTGAATCTTCTTTATCATGCTAGGATTAACAGGAAAAAGCAAAAAATTTCAGAATTGCACCTTGCAATGTGGAGATATTACTGTTTGTGCATTTACAATATTCATTGATTTTTGCCATTGAAAAACGTCCAGAAATGTTTGAAGCTACTGACTGAATGAAAGGAGCTGGCATCTCACTCTCTTTGAATCTTCTTTATCATGCTAGGATTAACAGGAAAAAGCTAAAAATTTCAGAATTGCACCGTGCAATGTGGAGATATTACTGTTTGTGCATTTACAATATTCATTGATTTTTGCCATTGAAAAACATGTTTTTCATATACCAGAAATGTTTGAAGCTACTGACTGAATGAAAGGAGCTGGCATCTCACTCTCTTTGAATCTTCTTTATCATGCTAGGATTAGCAGGAAAAAGCAAAAAATTTCAGAATTGCACCTTGCAATGTGGAGATATTACTGTTTGTGCATTTACAATATTCATTGATTTTTGCCATTGAAAAACATGTTTTTCATATACCAGAAATGTCTGAAGCTACTGACTGAATGAAAGGAGCTGGCATCTCACTCTCTTTGAATCTTCTTTATCATGCTCGGATTAACAGGAAAAAGCTAAAAATTTCAGAATTGCACCGTGCAATGTGGAGATATTACTGTTTGTGCATTTACAATATTCATTGATTTTTGCTATTGAAAAACATGTTTTTCATATACCAGAAATGTTTGAAGCTACTGACTGAATGAAAGGAGCTGGCATCTCACTCTCTTTGAATCTTCTTTATCATGCTAGGATTAGCAGGAAAAAGCAAAAAATTTCAGAATTGCACCTTGCAATGTGGAGATATTACTGTTTGTGCATTTACAATATTCATTGATTTTTGCCATTGAAAAACATGTTTTTCATATACCAGAAATGTTTGAAGCTACTGACTGAATGAAAGGAGCTGGCATCTCACTCTCTTTGAATCTTCTTTATCATGCTAGGATTAGCAGGAAAAAGCAAAAAATTTCAGAATTGCACCTTGCAATGTGGAGATATTACTGTTTGTGCATTTACAATATTCATTGATTTTTGCCATTGAAAAACATGTTTTTCATATACCAGAAATGTTTGAAGCTACTGACTGAATGAAAGGAGCTGGCATCTCACTCTCTTTGAATCTTCTTTATCATGCTAGGATTAACAGGAAAAAGCAAAAAATTTCAGAATTGCACCTTGCAATGTGGAGATATTACTGTTTGTGCATTTACAATATTCATTGATTTTTGCCATTGAAAAACATGTTTTTCATATACCAGAAATGTTTGAAGCTACTGACTGAATGAAAGGAGCTGGCATCTCACTCTCTTTGAATCTTCTTTATCATGCTAGGATTAGCAGGAAAAAGCAAAAAATTTCAGAATTGCACCTTGCAATGTGGAGATATTACTGTTTGTGCATTTACAATATTCATTGATTTTTGCCATTGAAAAACATGTTTTTCATATACCAGAAATGTTTGAAGCTACTGACTGAATGAAAGGAGCTGGCATCTCACTCTCTTTGAATCTTCTTTATCATGCTAGGATTAACAGGAAATAGCAAAAAATTTCAGAATTGCACCTTGCAATGTGGAGATATTACTGTTTGTGCATTTACAATATTCATTGATTTTTGCCATTGAAAAACATGTTTTTCATATACCAGAAATGTTTGAAGCTACTGACTGAATGAAAGGAGCGGGCATCTCACTCTCTTTGAATCTTCTTTATCATGCTAGGATTAACAGGAAAAAGCTAAAAATTTCAGAATTGCACCTTGCAATGTGGAGATATTACTGTTTGTGCATTTACAATATGCATTGATTTTTGCCATTGAAAAACATGTTTTTCATATACCAGAAATGTTTGAAGCTACTGACTGAATGAAAGGAGCTGGCATCTCACTCTCTTTGAATCTTCTTTATCATGCTAGGATTAGCAGGAAAAAGCAAAAAATTTCAGAATTGCACCTTGCAATGTGGAGATATTACTGTTTGTGCATTTACAATATTCATTGATTTTTGCCATTGAAAAACATGTTTTTCATATACCAGAAATGTTTGAAGCTACTGACTGAATGAAAGGAGCTGGCATCTCACTCTCTTTGAATCTTTATCATGCTAGGATTAGCAGGAAAAAGCAAAAAATTTCAGAATTGCACCTTGCAATGTGGAGATATTACTGTTTGTGCATTTACAATATTCATTGATTTTTGCCATTGAAAAACATGTTTTTCATATACCAGAAATGTTTGAAGCTACTGACTGAATGAAAGGAGCTGGCATCTCACTCTCTTTGAATCTTCTTTATCATGCTAGGATTAACAGGAAAAAGCAAAAAATTTCAGAATTGCACCTTGCAATGTGGAGATATTACTGTTTGTGCATTTACAATATTCATTGATTTTTGCCATTGAAAAACATGTTTTTCATATACCAGAAATGTTTGAAGCTACTGACTGAATGAAAGGAGCTGGCATCTCACTCTCTTTGAATCTTCTTTATCATGCTAGGATTAACAGGAAAAAGCAAAAAATTTCAGAATTGCACCTTGCAATGTGGAGATATTACTGTTTGTGCATTTACAATATTCATTGATTTTTGCCATTGAAAAACATGTTTTTCATATACCAGAAATGTTTGAAGCTACTGACTGAATGAAAGGAGCTGGCATCTCACTCTCTTTGAATCTTCTTTATCATGCTAGGATTAACAGGAAAAAGCAAAAAATTTCAGAATTGCACCTTGCAATGTGGAGATATTACTGTTTGTGCATTTACAATATTCATTGATTTTTGCCATTGAAAAACGTCCAGAAATGTTTGAAGCTACTGACTGAATGAAAGGAGCTGGCATCTCACTCTCTTTGAATCTTCTTTATCATGCTAGGATTAACAGGAAAAAGCTAAAAATTTCAGAATTGCACCGTGCAATGTGGAGATATTACTGTTTGTGCATTTACAATATTCATTGATTTTTGCCATTGAAAAACATGTTTTTCATATACCAGAAATGTTTGAAGCTACTGACTGAATGAAAGGAGCTGGCATCTCACTCTCTTTGAATCTTCTTTATCATGCTAGGATTAACAGGAAAAAGCAAAAAATTTCAGAATTGCACCTTGCAATGTGGAGATATTACTGTTTGTGCATTTAAATATTCATTGATTTTTGCCATTGAAAAACATGTTTTTCATATACCAGAAATGTTTGAAGCTACTGACTGAATGAAAGGAGCTCACATCTCACTCTCTTTGAATCTTCTTTATCATGCTAGGATTAACAGGAAAAAGCAAAAAATTTCAGAATTGCACCTTGCAATGTGGAGATATTACTGTTTGTGCATTTACAATATTCATTGATTTTTGCCATTGAAAAACATGTTTTTCATATACCAGAAATGTTTGAAGCTACTGACTGAATGAAAGGAGCTGGCATCTCACTCTCTTTGAATCTTCTTTATCATGCTAGGATTAACAGGAAAAAGCAAAAAATTTCAGAATTGCACCTTGCAATGTGGAGATATTACTGTTTGTGCATTTACAATATTCATTGATTTTTGCCATTGAAAAACATGTTTTTCATATACCAGAAATGTTTGAAGCTACTGACTGAATGAAAGGAGCTGGCATCTCACTCTCTTTGAATCTTCTTTATCATGCTAGGATTAACAGGAAAAAGCAAAAAATTTCAGAATTGCACCTTGCAATGTGGAGATATTACTGTTTGTGCATTTACAATATTCATTGATTTTTGCCATTGAAAAACGTCCAGAAATGTTTGAAGCTACTGACTGAATGAAAGGAGCTGGCATCTCACTCTCTTTGAATCTTCTTTATCATGCTAGGATTAACAGGAAAAAGCTAAAAATTTCAGAATTGCACCGTGCAATGTGGAGATATTACTGTTTGTGCATTTACAATATTCATTGATTTTTGCCATTGAAAAACATGTTTTTCATATACCAGAAATGTTTGAAGCTACTGACTGAATGAAAGGAGCTGGCATCTCACTCTCTTTGAATCTTCTTTATCATGCTAGGATTAGCAGGAAAAAGCAAAAAATTTCAGAATTGCACCTTGCAATGTGGAGATATTACTGTTTGTGCATTTACAATATTCATTGATTTTTGCCATTGAAAAACATGTTTTTCATATACCAGAAATGTCTGAAGCTACTGACTGAATGAAAGGAGCTGGCATCTCACTCTCTTTGAATCTTCTTTATCATGCTCGGATTAACAGGAAAAAGCTAAAAATTTCAGAATTGCACCGTGCAATGTGGAGATATTACTGTTTGTGCATTTACAATATTCATTGATTTTTGCTATTGAAAAACATGTTTTTCATATACCAGAAATGTTTGAAGCTACTGACTGAATGAAAGGAGCTGGCATCTCACTCTCTTTGAATCTTCTTTATCATGCTAGGATTAGCAGGAAAAAGCAAAAAATTTCAGAATTGCACCTTGCAATGTGGAGATATTACTGTTTGTGCATTTACAATATTCATTGATTTTTGCCATTGAAAAACATGTTTTTCATATACCAGAAATGTTTGAAGCTACTGACTGAATGAAAGGAGCTGGCATCTCACTCTCTTTGAATCTTCTTTATCATGCTAGGATTAGCAGGAAAAAGCAAAAAATTTCAGAATTGCACCTTGCAATGTGGAGATATTACTGTTTGTGCATTTACAATATTCATTGATTTTTGCCATTGAAAAACATGTTTTTCATATACCAGAAATGTTTGAAGCTACTGACTGAATGAAAGGAGCTGGCATCTCACTCTCTTTGAATCTTCTTTATCATGCTAGGATTAACAGGAAAAAGCAAAAAATTTCAGAATTGCACCTTGCAATGTGGAGATATTACTGTTTGTGCATTTACAATATTCATTGATTTTTGCCATTGAAAAACATGTTTTTCATATACCAGAAATGTTTGAAGCTACTGACTGAATGAAAGGAGCTGGCATCTCACTCTCTTTGAATCTTCTTTATCATGCTAGGATTAGCAGGAAAAAGCAAAAAATTTCAGAATTGCACCTTGCAATGTGGAGATATTACTGTTTGTGCATTTACAATATTCATTGATTTTTGCCATTGAAAAACATGTTTTTCATATACCAGAAATGTTTGAAGCTACTGACTGAATGAAAGGAGCTGGCATCTCACTCTCTTTGAATCTTCTTTATCATGCTAGGATTAACAGGAAATAGCAAAAAATTTCAGAATTGCACCTTGCAATGTGGAGATATTACTGTTTGTGCATTTACAATATTCATTGATTTTTGCCATTGAAAAACATGTTTTTCATATACCAGAAATGTTTGAAGCTACTGACTGAATGAAAGGAGCGGGCATCTCACTCTCTTTGAATCTTCTTTATCATGCTAGGATTAACAGGAAAAAGCTAAAAATTTCAGAATTGCACCTTGCAATGTGGAGATATTACTGTTTGTGCATTTACAATATGCATTGATTTTTGCCATTGAAAAACATGTTTTTCATATACCAGAAATGTTTGAAGCTACTGACTGAATGAAAGGAGCTGGCATCTCACTCTCTTTGAATCTTCTTTATCATGCTAGGATTAGCAGGAAAAAGCAAAAAATTTCAGAATTGCACCTTGCAATGTGGAGATATTACTGTTTGTGCATTTACAATATTCATTGATTTTTGCCATTGAAAAACATGTTTTTCATATACCAGAAATGTTTGAAGCTACTGACTGAATGAAAGGAGCTGGCATCTCACTCTCTTTGAATCTTTATCATGCTAGGATTAGCAGGAAAAAGCAAAAAATTTCAGAATTGCACCTTGCAATGTGGAGATATTACTGTTTGTGCATTTACAATATTCATTGATTTTTGCCATTGAAAAACATGTTTTTCATATACCAGAAATGTTTGAAGCTACTGACTGAATGAAAGGAGCTGGCATCTCACTCTCTTTGAATCTTCTTTATCATGCTAGGATTAACAGGAAAAAGCAAAAAATTTCAGAATTGCACCTTGCAATGTGGAGATATTACTGTTTGTGCATTTACAATATTCATTGATTTTTGCCATTGAAAAACATGTTTTTCATATACCAGAAATGTTTGAAGCTACTGACTGAATGAAAGGAGCTGGCATCTCACTCTCTTTGAATCTTCTTTATCATGCTAGGATTAACAGGAAAAAGCAAAAAATTTCAGAATTGCACCTTGCAATGTGGAGATATTACTGTTTGTGCATTTACAATATTCATTGATTTTTGCCATTGAAAAACATGTTTTTCATATACCAGAAATGTTTGAAGCTACTGACTGAATGAAAGGAGCTGGCATCTCACTCTCTTTGAATCTTCTTTATCATGCTAGGATTAACAGGAAAAAGCAAAAAATTTCAGAATTGCACCTTGCAATGTGGAGATATTACTGTTTGTGCATTTACAATATTCATTGATTTTTGCCATTGAAAAACGTCCAGAAATGTTTGAAGCTACTGACTGAATGAAAGGAGCTGGCATCTCACTCTCTTTGAATCTTCTTTATCATGCTAGGATTAACAGGAAAAAGCTAAAAATTTCAGAATTGCACCGTGCAATGTGGAGATATTACTGTTTGTGCATTTACAATATTCATTGATTTTTGCCATTGAAAAACATGTTTTTCATATACCAGAAATGTTTGAAGCTACTGACTGAATGAAAGGAGCTGGCATCTCACTCTCTTTGAATCTTCTTTATCATGCTAGGATTAACAGGAAAAAGCAAAAAATTTCAGAATTGCACCTTGCAATGTGGAGATATTACTGTTTGTGCATTTACAATATTCATTGATTTTTGCCATTGAAAAACATGTTTTTCATATACCAGAAATGTTTGAAGCTACTGACTGAATGAAAGGAGCTGGCATCTCACTCTCTTTGAATCTTCTTTATCATGCTAGGATTAACAGGAAAAAGCAAAAAATTTCAGAATTGCACCTTGCAATGTGGAGATATTACTGTTTGTGCATTTACAATATTCATTGATTTTTGCCATTGAAAAACGTCCAGAAATGTTTGAAGCTACTGACTGAATGAAAGGAGCTGGCATCTCACTCTCTTTGAATCTTCTTTATCATGCTAGGATTAACAGGAAAAAGCTAAAAATTTCAGAATTGCACCGTGCAATGTGGAGATATTACTGTTTGTGCATTTACAATATTCATTGATTTTTGCCATTGAAAAACATGTTTTTCATATACCAGAAATGTTTGAAGCTACTGACTGAATGAAAGGAGCTGGCATCTCACTCTCTTTGAATCTTCTTTATCATGCTAGGATTAGCAGGAAAAAGCAAAAAATTTCAGAATTGCACCTTGCAATGTGGAGATATTACTGTTTGTGCATTTACAATATTCATTGATTTTTGCCATTGAAAAACATGTTTTTCATATACCAGAAATGTCTGAAGCTACTGACTGAATGAAAGGAGCTGGCATCTCACTCTCTTTGAATCTTCTTTATCATGCTCGGATTAACAGGAAAAAGCTAAAAATTTCAGAATTGCACCGTGCAATGTGGAGATATTACTGTTTGTGCATTTACAATATTCATTGATTTTTGCTATTGAAAAACATGTTTTTCATATACCAGAAATGTTTGAAGCTACTGACTGAATGAAAGGAGCTGGCATCTCACTCTCTTTGAATCTTCTTTATCATGCTAGGATTAGCAGGAAAAAGCAAAAAATTTCAGAATTGCACCTTGCAATGTGGAGATATTACTGTTTGTGCATTTACAATATTCATTGATTTTTGCCATTGAAAAACATGTTTTTCATATACCAGAAATGTTTGAAGCTACTGACTGAATGAAAGGAGCTGGCATCTCACTCTCTTTGAATCTTCTTTATCATGCTAGGATTAGCAGGAAAAAGCAAAAAATTTCAGAATTGCACCTTGCAATGTGGAGATATTACTGTTTGTGCATTTACAATATTCATTGATTTTTGCCATTGAAAAACATGTTTTTCATATACCAGAAATGTTTGAAGCTACTGACTGAATGAAAGGAGCTGGCATCTCACTCTCTTTGAATCTTCTTTATCATGCTAGGATTAACAGGAAAAAGCAAAAAATTTCAGAATTGCACCTTGCAATGTGGAGATATTACTGTTTGTGCATTTACAATATTCATTGATTTTTGCCATTGAAAAACATGTTTTTCATATACCAGAAATGTTTGAAGCTACTGACTGAATGAAAGGAGCTGGCATCTCACTCTCTTTGAATCTTCTTTATCATGCTAGGATTAGCAGGAAAAAGCAAAAAATTTCAGAATTGCACCTTGCAATGTGGAGATATTACTGTTTGTGCATTTACAATATTCATTGATTTTTGCCATTGAAAAACATGTTTTTCATATACCAGAAATGTTTGAAGCTACTGACTGAATGAAAGGAGCTGGCATCTCACTCTCTTTGAATCTTCTTTATCATGCTAGGATTAACAGGAAATAGCAAAAAATTTCAGAATTGCACCTTGCAATGTGGAGATATTACTGTTTGTGCATTTACAATATTCATTGATTTTTGCCATTGAAAAACATGTTTTTCATATACCAGAAATGTTTGAAGCTACTGACTGAATGAAAGGAGCGGGCATCTCACTCTCTTTGAATCTTCTTTATCATGCTAGGATTAACAGGAAAAAGCTAAAAATTTCAGAATTGCACCTTGCAATGTGGAGATATTACTGTTTGTGCATTTACAATATGCATTGATTTTTGCCATTGAAAAACATGTTTTTCATATACCAGAAATGTTTGAAGCTACTGACTGAATGAAAGGAGCTGGCATCTCACTCTCTTTGAATCTTCTTTATCATGCTAGGATTAGCAGGAAAAAGCAAAAAATTTCAGAATTGCACCTTGCAATGTGGAGATATTACTGTTTGTGCATTTACAATATTCATTGATTTTTGCCATTGAAAAACATGTTTTTCATATACCAGAAATGTTTGAAGCTACTGACTGAATGAAAGGAGCTGGCATCTCACTCTCTTTGAATCTTTATCATGCTAGGATTAGCAGGAAAAAGCAAAAAATTTCAGAATTGCACCTTGCAATGTGGAGATATTACTGTTTGTGCATTTACAATATTCATTGATTTTTGCCATTGAAAAACATGTTTTTCATATACCAGAAATGTTTGAAGCTACTGACTGAATGAAAGGAGCTGGCATCTCACTCTCTTTGAATCTTCTTTATCATGCTAGGATTAACAGGAAAAAGCAAAAAATTTCAGAATTGCACCTTGCAATGTGGAGATATTACTGTTTGTGCATTTACAATATTCATTGATTTTTGCCATTGAAAAACATGTTTTTCATATACCAGAAATGTTTGAAGCTACTGACTGAATGAAAGGAGCTGGCATCTCACTCTCTTTGAATCTTCTTTATCATGCTAGGATTAACAGGAAAAAGCAAAAAATTTCAGAATTGCACCTTGCAATGTGGAGATATTACTGTTTGTGCATTTACAATATTCATTGATTTTTGCCATTGAAAAACATGTTTTTCATATACCAGAAATGTTTGAAGCTACTGACTGAATGAAAGGAGCTGGCATCTCACTCTCTTTGAATCTTCTTTATCATGCTAGGATTAACAGGAAAAAGCAAAAAATTTCAGAATTGCACCTTGCAATGTGGAGATATTACTGTTTGTGCATTTACAATATTCATTGATTTTTGCCATTGAAAAACGTCCAGAAATGTTTGAAGCTACTGACTGAATGAAAGGAGCTGGCATCTCACTCTCTTTGAATCTTCTTTATCATGCTAGGATTAACAGGAAAAAGCTAAAAATTTCAGAATTGCACCGTGCAATGTGGAGATATTACTGTTTGTGCATTTACAATATTCATTGATTTTTGCCATTGAAAAACATGTTTTTCATATACCAGAAATGTTTGAAGCTACTGACTGAATGAAAGGAGCTGGCATCTCACTCTCTTTGAATCTTCTTTATCATGCTAGGATTAGCAGGAAAAAGCAAAAAATTTCAGAATTGCACCTTGCAATGTGGAGATATTACTGTTTGTGCATTTACAATATTCATTGATTTTTGCCATTGAAAAACATGTTTTTCATATACCAGAAATGTCTGAAGCTACTGACTGAATGAAAGGAGCTGGCATCTCACTCTCTTTGTTTTACCATATTTTTTTTATTTTTAATAAACAATTTAACAGGGGAATAACACACGTAGCATAAAAGTAGTGACAAAAGAATATTCATAATAAGGGAAAAATTCTGAGGGAAAGGAAAGGGAAAGGGAACAAACGGGAATGGATAAACAGGAAAGATGGGAGAAATTTGTTCGTCAAATAGTATATACGATAATACAGAAATTTGAACACTTTAAACACACATTACTATCATTAGCAAAATTAAACATATTAATGAGCTAAACACGACACACATTAAGATGTTCCAGCGTTATGAGAGGGTTGAGGGAATTTAGTGAGCCAAATATCCCACTTCCTAGAAAATTTAAGTAAATTATTGTTGATAAGGGAAAATCTGAGTTCAAATATTCTATGGAGATTCATCTTATCAACTAAGTCCTCCAAAGTGGGGACATGTGACTTTCTCCAATAAAAAGCCAATGCGTTCTTACACACTGAAAATAAGTGAATCACCAAAGATCTTTCAAACGACTTATATGGTTCAAGATCTAAGGATAGTAAAGCCATTTGAGGGGTCAATACTACAGGTCTGCCTAAAAGGTCATCTACCAAAGAAGAGATCTGAGCCCATAGATTCCGGATTTTAGGGCAGCTCCAAAAGAGATGTAAAAGATCTCCCCTAAGGCCGCACTCCCTCCAACAAAGGGGAGAGTTGCTGGGCTTTATATGGTGAAGCCTGATTGGAGTGTAATACCATCTGGTTAGAATTTTGAAGTAAGCCTCTTGTAAGGGCATAGATATATTAGAGGCCTGAGAAAAAAGAACAGCACTCTCCCATTGATCGGATTGGAAATTGAGTTTTAGATCTTTTTCCCAGCGTATCATGTAGAGGTGTTTTTGGAAGGAAAGATCATTATTGAAGCTGTTATATATGTGTCTCAGGCTCCAAAAAATTTTGTGGGATGGGTTGCTTAACAGGTTCACCGAGGTTTCAGAAACAATAAGTTTACCAGAAATAAATTCCAGAATAATGCTCTTTAAATGAGAGTATAAAAAGAAATCAGAGGAAGGTAAGTTGAATCTTTTTTTAAGAGTTTGGAAAGGAATAAAGGCAGAAGCTTCATAGAAGTCTCCAATTTTCCTTAACCCTTTATTGTCCCACTGATCTGGAATGGAAGAGTTATACAGATCAGCAACAAAACCAATTGGAAAATTTTTGACAAAAGAAAACTTATCCCTATCAGAATCTCTTAGGGGACTCTTTTTCTTTCTTTTGGCGATTTTTTTCCAGGCGTCAATAATCGCCTGGAAAATAGGATGGGAAGAATCATGAGTGCACTGTTTAAAGAGATGCCTAAGTAACAATTCACGGGGAGAAGAACCATTATTTAAGAAGGTCTCCAGAGTCATCCAAGCTGGGGGACTGTCAGAATTAAACCAATTACTGCTCTGTTTGATGAGGTTTGCCAAATAGTAAGCGAAAATATTAGGGTGGCTCAGACCTCCGTTGCACTTATTCTTGTACAATATATCTGCAGATATCCTCGCACGTTTATTATCCCAGACATAGGAATTAATCTGATTTTGAATTTTTTGAATAAAGATGTGAGAAATAGTTAGAGGTAAGTTGCGGAAAAAATACAAGATTTTGGGTAGAACAAACATCTTAATAGAGAGGACTCTACCCCACCATGACAAATCTCTTTTCAAAAATTCCATCAAATCTCCACGGACGATATCCTCAATCAGAACCAGGTTGTCAGAAATTGTTGAGTTAATAGTTTTACCAATACTGATCCCCAAATAAGTCAGATTGCGTTTAGCCAAACCGAAGGAAAATCTCGAGTGTAAAACCTCTCTCGTCTGACGGTCCAGATTAATGTTTAAAAGTTTAGACTTCTCATTATTGATCTTAAAATAAGAAATCTGAGAGAATAGTTCTAGAACCTTCGAAACTTCCGCAACCGAATTTACTGGGTCCAGCAAGGAAAGCATAACATCATCTGCAAAGAGGCCAATTTTAAATTCTCGAGATGGGGTAGAAATCCCCCTAATGTCAGTGTTTTCTCTAATCCTCTGTGCCAAAGGCTCCATAGCCAGGACAAAGAGAAGGGGGGAAAGTGGGCAACCCTGTCTAGTACCATTTGTGATAGGGATTGGATTTGAGAGATAATTGTTAACATAAATTTTTGCTTGGGGGTTAGAATAGAGGGCCATAATTGAAGAGAGAAATTTGTTATCAAAACCGAATTTAATAAGGGTGAGTTTAAGGTATAGCCAATTTAACCTGTCGAAAGCTTTTTCAGCGTCTAAAGCAAGCAATGAAGTTGGGAGTTTCGCCGTATTTATCACCTTAATAATATTCAGAAGTCTTCTAGAGCCATCAGTTGCTTGCCTCCCACCAACGAAGCCAATCTGATCATCGTTGATGAGAGATGGGAGAATAGTCGATAAACGATTGGCCAGAATTTTCGAATATATCTTAATATCAGTGTTAATTAGCGAAATGGGCCTATAATTTTTAACATTATCTCTCTCATCCTTAGACTTGGGTATTAGGGTAATGGTGGCTTCCAGCATTTCTGAGGGGAAGGAGCTTATTGAGGAAGCATGATTGAAAATTTTCGTGAGAGGGGAAGAAAGTAGGTCACAAAAAGTTTTATAATACTCATTAATGAACCCATCTGGACCCGGAGCCTTGAAATCTTTAAGTTGCTTTATTGTGTTAATAATTTCAAGGTTAGAAAAAGGCTTATTCAATGACTCGTGATCCAGAGGGCTCAATTTCGGTAGGTTAATGGAGGATAAAAATTTGTTGATTGCATCTGGGTGAGGATGGGAAATTAGAGGATCAGTTTTGATGTTGTAGAGTTTTTTGTAAAAATTTGCAAACTGGTTCACTATATCTTTAGGGTGGCAAAACGTTATTCCACTATTGTTTTTTATTTTATCTATTCTATTAATTGCTCTTTTACATTTGACTAGGCGGGCCATAAAGCGGGTAGGTTTATTTAGAGCCGCATAGTAATTAAATTTTGATTTCCGAATAATTGCATCATAGGAGGAAGAAATTTCTGATTTTAGCTCTACCCTTAAATTTGAGAGTTCTTTTTGAATTATTGGGGAAGGGGAAGGAAGATTAATTTGCTCTAATTCTTTTTCCCTAATCAGTTTTTGAAGAGAATTAATTTTTGATCTTTTTTCTTTTTTTTCAGATGAGGATATCTGCATTAGTACACCACGAAGGACGGCCTTGTGAGCGCACCAGCTGGAGAAGGGATTAGATAAATCTGGGGTATCGTTCTCCCTAAAATAATCAGAAATAGCTTTTTCAATAATTTTTTTGTTTTTGGGGTTATGAATAAGTGAAGATCTACATTTCCAAAGAAATCCATTTTTAATAAGAGGACCAATATGAATTTCACATGACGTAGGGGCATGATCTGATAGAGACCTAAGGCCTATAGATACGTTAGAGAATTTGGGTAAAGAAAAAACGTCAGTTATTATTAAGTCTATTCTAGAGGCCGTTTGGTGCGCATCCGAAAAATGGGAGAATTCTTTGGAGGTAGTTTGCAGACATCTAAATGTATCAAATAGTTCATTTTTATAAAGCCAATTATTTAGCGTCGGGTATAAATGACGGCTGGGGGAGGAAGAGTCCATATGCCCGTCCGGGACCATGTTGAAGTCTCCCAAAAAAATCAATTCGCCTCTCCTAACCTCTTCAACCTTTCTAAAAACCTTATTCAAAAAGGGTATTTGCTTTTTATTTGGGGCGTATAGGTTAACAACAGTGCACTCATGATTATTCAGTTTACAGAGCAATATATGGAACCTTCCATTGACATCTTTATGCTGATCTAAAAACTCAAATGGGACAGAATCTCTGATCACTGTAGCTACACCGGCTTTTTTCCGGTCGCTAGTGGATTCAAATATATGAGGGTAGCGTTTGTGGGTGAAAGTAGGGTGTTTTCCCTCGGCAAACCTTGTCTCCTGAAGACACGCAACATCAGCACCAAGATGACCCAATTCCTTCCAAAGGGAGAATCTCTTATTGGGACTGTTTAGGCCTCTTACATTATAGGTGATGATCTTGATAGGCATAGGTAAATTAATAATTAAAGTAAGTCAAAAGGAGAGGGGTCAGTTGGTCCAACAAATTCCCAAAAAATAAAAATCAACCGACAATCAAAGCTGGAATACAATATCTCTAATATTAATTCAAAGATAGTAATAACAATAACCAAATATTCAAAGAAAAAGAAAAAAAAACGAATCAAAAAATCTCCTGAGGGAACCTTCACCGAAAAGGTTCTCCCTCAGATTGGGGGGAAAAATAATGTGGACAAACCATGAAGGCTAAATATAAGAAGAATGATAAATTTATTATAGCATGTTAGGTGAGGTGATAAAATGAGATTATTTTTAAAGAGGGCTCCCGAGGGAGTAGTGTTTATCATTTCAGCGGTGGGGTGCCTTTGTAACTTTGTAGGGAATGTCTTTTATAAAATCAAAAAATTTGGGGCCTTCATCAGGATCTGTAAGAGTGAATGTTTTCCGGTTAAAGAAAATCAGCAACTTTACTGGAAAGCCCCACCTATATGGGATATTCATATCCCTCAGTCTATCTGTGATCAATTTGTATGACCTTCTTGCATCCATGGTTTCTTTGGAAAAATCGGAGAAGATTTTTAAGTGCGAGAAAGGCTCTGGAAAAGTCCTATTTTCCCTGATATAATTCAAGATTCTCTCTTTGGTCGAGAAGAAATGCAACCTAGCTATTACATCCCTCGGAAGATCCGAGGAAATGGAGGTCGGACGAAATAAGCGATGGGCCCTATCAATGATAAGATCCTGCTCAGAAAGGGATGGGATTGTCTTGTGAAATAAGTCTTTGAGAAAAGCCGAGATATCTGAGGGAGAAACATCCTCAGATATGCCTCTAATCTTCAAATTATTTCTCCTACTCCTATCCTCCAAATCCGCAACTTTTAATCTAAGTCTTTTGAGCTCGGATTTAATTTCCAAATTATCAGAAGAGACAGACTCTACCTTATCCTCCACCGTTTCAAGTCTTTTAGTATTTTCCTCCAGTTTAAGACCAAAAGCTTCCAAAGTAGATTTCATGGTGTCTACCTGTTTCTCGAAGCCCAGTTTCATATTTCTGTCAATCGTCTTTAAAAGATTGTCCAGATATGAACCAAGATCGGTATTTCCCAACTCTTGTGAAATGGGCATTTTGACCGGGACACTAGGCGTAGGGTCTGAGGACGAAGGGGAAAAGTCCTTTTTAGCACGCCTCTTATCTGGACTAGGATTAGGAGACGTGTCCGAGGATTCCTCCTCCGAACTCGTAGCCAGTGAAGAATACTTGTTGCTCCAAGCTCCTGGGTCCCTTCTCTTTGATGAGATGGAAATATCCATCTCTTCCGCTTTTTTTTCTTTAACTACGATAGAAGGGGCAGGTTTAGCATCAGGGATTCTCTGAGGTTTTGGAGATAATAGACTTTTAGAAGGTTCTTTGGTGGGAGAGCTTACTTTAGAACTCTGTCTGTCTTCCGGATTTCTATGAGGTGATCTGGACTTAAGTGGACTGATAGTATTGACAGCATCTTCAGATGGGTTTGAAAATGAAAAGCGTTGAGAGGACTTCGCTCTTACCGCACTAGTTTTATGGGGAGCTTCCAAAGACTTTTGGGTATTTTTTTTATTAGTCGCCATTATGAAATATCAGACCTATAGGTGTATATAAAAAAAAAAAAAAAAAAACAGTAAAAGACACTAGAAATATTTGACCTAAAAAGTAGACAAAAGACTTTAGGGTTGCAGAATGACTGGGAACAGTGGCTAGAAGAAATTTGCGTTAAACAAATATCAATCCGACAAAAGGCGAACAATACCCTTAAAAACTGCAGAGTTATATACCCCCTAGAATGCAACCCTTTAAATGTAAGTCACAATCAAAAATATCAAAGAAATAATGAAATTGACCTGGGAGATAAAAATAAAAGGCACATATATTTTTAGCAGAAAGCTAATTATTATGGAGGCTTGCAGATCTGTAGAGTTCCATGAGCACCAACTGGTATATATATATCCGGTAGCGTAGATACAGTATGTATATATACAGGCAAAAACAGATCCTCCTATCCCCCCCCTCCCCTCAGGATCAAGTCTCACAGTCAAGATGATAATACACCGTTTGGTGTTTAAAAGACCTCTGTATCAGTACTGATATAAAATCAGCACCATGGACAGCAGTGCTGATCGAGGCTGTAGCAGAAGGCAGGAGATTTGACTAATACAAGATCAGCACCTTGGACAGCAGTGTAGAGCGACGCTGCAGCAGGGGACAGGAGAATCTGATTAATATAGAATCAGCACCATGGACAGCAGTGCAGAGCCAGAGCCACGCTGCAGCAGGGGGCGGGAGAATTTAAAACTGATCAGCTGATTCTGGATGCCGGGACACTGAAGGACAGCGGTGCTGCTGCAGCGCAGGACCAGGGGCAGACCAGAGCGCGGCGGCGCTACCACAATAGGGGGAGGCAGTCACAGGGGTCTGCAGGGTCCGGAGACCGGAGGGACACAGTCAGCAGAGCGGCACAGCGGGGGTAAATGGAACGGAGGGGGAGGACCAGTGGCACCTGTCAGTTAAAGGCAGGGAGGAGCAAAACGGCCCCCCCAGCAGCAGGAGGGAGATATCCCCGCCAATAAATCAGCCCCAGGTGCTGCGGGGTGAGAGCCCTATATACCGGAGGTGCCGGTCTGTGAAGAGGCAGGAGCAGAGCGGCTCCGGAGTAGAGGAGGGGGCACCACCACCAGCGGAACAGCCTCTGAACCCAGGGAACAGCCGCACAGAGGAGCAGGGAGCCCGGTCGCAGACACAGGAAGTGCCTGTCAGCAGAAGGGAGAGAGGGACAGAACTGCTCCGCAATGGAAGAGGGGACACCGCTGCCACCAGGTCTCAATTAACAACCCCACGGAGTCACAGTAAGAGCCCTCAGGGCTTATCTGACCTTATTAGATGCTGTATGCTGCTCAGCACCAGTCGGGACCTCTTAATAGCCGCCACAGCTGTAAGCAGAGCCAGGTCCTCGGGCTGCCGCCGGCGTCTTGATGCAGGAAGGGTCCTGTAGCTTAGAAGCCGAGGGTAAATCCTCCGGGAGCGGGGGTCTTGCCAGTTATCTCAGGGGTCCGGTCTCACGGTCTTGTTACTTGACTGCAGATCCGGAGAGTTCCTGGGGTCCGCGATCCTCCACAGACTGCACCGGCCGGTGTTTTCACTTCCGGAGTCCTGTCACCGGTCGCAGCTGATAGCGGGGTGACCTGCAGGCAGGAGCAATTTATAAGCTGGCAACCCGGTGCAGAAGTGTATCCTTTAGGGGTATAGGGTCCCGGGGGTCCTGTCAAATCCTCTTTGGGGGTCTCCTCACTTAAAGTCCCCGGGGTCCACAATCTTCTATACACAGCGCTGGGCGGTGGAATCGCTGCAGGAGTCCCGTCACCGGTCGCAGTTGTCAGCTGGGTGACTTGTAAGCAGGGACAATTTGCAGGGTGGTAGTCCGATGCAGCAATGTAGCTTTTCGAGGTGCTGGGTCCCGTGGGTCCGTCAGATCTCAGTCCTTGTTACTTTTAAACACAGACTGCATAAGGTGAATGACTGATTTTCCCCAGTGGGGCTATTCTGGGTGCCGGGTCAGTATAGGTTATCCCTGCATACGGCAATCAGCCGATTCACGGGGCTCTGGTGCCACCGGCTTCAAGATATAAATTCTACACAGTCTGCTCAGTAACTCCCGGAAAGCTGTGCTCTAAAGTCCGGAGGTAGGGAGAGGAGGGGTCCCTTTGCAGAGACACACAGACCTGCAAGCCTGCAGGACTATGTCACAATAGCCACGACTGGAATGAAATCAAGGACGCACCTCACTGCTTCCAAATGAAATATCTCCTGGAATAACGGGTCAGGGAGAGTCTTTTTAGTATCCAGATGATCCTTAGGCTTTAAGAAGTTTGTCCATGCCAAAATTGAGTGAATAAATCCTCTTAAGTTGCTTTTATCGTCGCTTTGTAGTTTTAGCCCTCATGGAGCTCAGACCTATGCTGCCATCCTGGTCTGTGCCTAAGCCACGCCCCCCCATCTCACTCTCTTTGAATCTTCTTTATCATGCTCGGATTAACAGGAAAAAGCTAAAAATTTCAGAATTGCACCGTGCAATGTGGAGATATTACTGTTTGTGCATTTACAATATTCATTGATTTTTGCTATTGAAAAACATGTTTTTCATATACCAGAAATGTTTGAAGCTACTGACTGAATGAAAGGAGCTGGCATCTCACTCTCTTTGAATCTTCTTTATCATGCTAGGATTAGCAGGAAAAAGCAAAAAATTTCAGAATTGCACCTTGCAATGTGGAGATATTACTGTTTGTGCATTTACAATATTCATTGATTTTTGCCATTGAAAAACATGTTTTTCATATACCAGAAATGTTTGAAGCTACTGACTGAATGAAAGGAGCTGGCATCTCACTCTCTTTGAATCTTCTTTATCATGCTAGGATTAGCAGGAAAAAGCAAAAAATTTCAGAATTGCACCTTGCAATGTGGAGATATTACTGTTTGTGCATTTACAATATTCATTGATTTTTGCCATTGAAAAACATGTTTTTCATATACCAGAAATGTTTGAAGCTACTGACTGAATGAAAGGAGCTGGCATCTCACTCTCTTTGAATCTTCTTTATCATGCTAGGATTAACAGGAAAAAGCAAAAAATTTCAGAATTGCACCTTGCAATGTGGAGATATTACTGTTTGTGCATTTACAATATTCATTGATTTTTGCCATTGAAAAACATGTTTTTCATATACCAGAAATGTTTGAAGCTACTGACTGAATGAAAGGAGCTGGCATCTCACTCTCTTTGAATCTTCTTTATCATGCTAGGATTAGCAGGAAAAAGCAAAAAATTTCAGAATTGCACCTTGCAATGTGGAGATATTACTGTTTGTGCATTTACAATATTCATTGATTTTTGCCATTGAAAAACATGTTTTTCATATACCAGAAATGTTTGAAGCTACTGACTGAATGAAAGGAGCTGGCATCTCACTCTCTTTGAATCTTCTTTATCATGCTAGGATTAACAGGAAATAGCAAAAAATTTCAGAATTGCACCTTGCAATGTGGAGATATTACTGTTTGTGCATTTACAATATTCATTGATTTTTGCCATTGAAAAACATGTTTTTCATATACCAGAAATGTTTGAAGCTACTGACTGAATGAAAGGAGCTGGCATCTCACTCTCTTTGAATCTTCTTTATCATGCTAGGATTAACAGGAAAAAGCTAAAAATTTCAGAATTGCACCTTGCAATGTGGAGATATTACTGTTTGTGCATTTACAATATGCATTGATTTTTGCCATTGAAAAACATGTTTTTCATATACCAGAAATGTTTGAAGCTACTGACTGAATGAAAGGAGCTGGCATCTCACTCTCTTTGAATCTTCTTTATCATGCTAGGATTAGCAGGAAAAAGCAAAAAATTTCAGAATTGCACCTTGCAATGTGGAGATATTACTGTTTGTGCATTTACAATATTCATTGATTTTTGCCATTGAAAAACATGTTTTTCATATACCAGAAATGTTTGAAGCTACTGACTGAATGAAAGGAGCTGGCATCTCACTCTCTTTGAATCTTCTTTATCATGCTAGGATTAACAGGAAAAAGCTAAAAATTTCAGAATTGCACCGTGCAATGTGGAGATATTACTGTTTGTGCATTTACAATATTCATTGATTTTTGCCATTGAAAAACATGTTTTTCATATACCAGAAATGTTTGAAGCTACTGACTGAATGAAAGGAGCTGGCATCTCACTCTCTTTGAATCTTCTTTATCATGCTAGGATTAGCAGGAAAAAGCAAAAAATTTCAGAATTGCACCTTGCAATATGGAGATATTACTGTTTGTGCATTTACAATATTCATTGATTTTTGCCATTGAAAAACATGTTTTTCATATACCAGAAATGTTTGAAGCTACTGACTGAATGAAAGGAGCTGGCATCTCACTCTCTTTGAATCTTCTTTATCATGCTAGGATTAACAGGAAAAAGCAAAAAATTTCAGAATTGCACCTTGCAATGTGGAGATATTACTGTTTGTGCATTTACAATATTCATTGATTTTTGCCATTGAAAAACATGTTTTTCATATACCAGAAATGTTTGAAGCTACTGACTGAATGAAAGGAGCTGGCATCTCACTCTCTTTGAATCTTCTTTATCATGCTAGGATTAACAGGAAAAAGCTAAAAATTTCAGAATTGCACCGTGCAATGTGGAGATATTACTGTTTGTGCATTTACAATATTCATTGATTTTTGCCATTGAAAAACATGTTTTTCATATACCAGAAATGTTTGAAGCTACTGACTGAATGAAAGGAGCTGGCATCTCACTCTCTTTGAATCTTCTTTATCATGCTAGGATTAACAGGAAAAAGCAAAAAATTTCAGAATTGCACCTTGCAATGTGGAGATATTACTGTTTGTGCATTTACAATATTCATTGATTTTTGCCATTGAAAAACGTCCAGAAATGTTTGAAGCTACTGACTGAATGAAAGGAGCTGGCATCTCACTCTCTTTGAATCTTTTTTATCATGCTAGGATTAACAGGAAAAAGCTAAAAATTTCAGAATTGCACCGTGCAATGTGGAGATATTACTGTTTGTGCATTTACAATATTCATTGATTTTTGCCATTGAAAAACATGTTTTTCATATACCAGAAATGTTTGAAGCTACTGACTGAATGAAAGGAGCTGGCATCTCACTCTCTTTGAATCTTCTTTATCATGCTAGGATTAGCAGGAAAAAGCTAAAAATTTCAGAATTGCACAATGCAATGTGGAGATATTACTGTTTGTGCATTTACAATATTCATTGATTTTTGCCATTGAAAAACATGTTTTTCATATACCAGAAATGTTTGAAGCTACTGACTGAATGAAAGGAGCTGGCATCTCACTCTCTTTGAATCTTCTTTATCATGCTAGGATTAACAGGAAAAAGCAAAAAATTTCAGAATTGCACCTTGCAATGTGGAGATATTACTGTTTGTGCATTTACAATATTCATTGATTTTTGCCATTGAAAAACATGTTTTTCATATACCAGAAATGTTTGAAGCTACTGACTGAATGAAAGGAGCTGGCATCTCACTCTCTTTGAATCTTCTTTATCATGCTAGGATTAACAGGAAAAAGCTAAAAATTTCAGAATTGCACCGTGCAATGTGGAGATATTACTGTTTGTGCATTTACAATATTCATTGATTTTTGCCATTGAAAAACATGTTTTTCATATACCAGAAATGTTTGAAGCTACTGACTGAATGAAAGGAGCTGGCATCTCACTCTCTTTGAATCTTCTTTATCATGCTAGGATTAGCAGGAAAAAGCAAAAAATTTCAGAATTGCACCTTGCAATGTGGAGATATTACTGTTTGTGCATTTACAATATTCATTGATTTTTGCCATTGAAAAACATGTTTTTCATATACCAGAAATGTTTGAAGCTACTGACTGAATGAAAGGAGCTGGCATCTCACTCTCTTTGAATCTTCTTTATCATGCTAGGATTAACAGGAAAAAGCTAAAAATTTCAGAATTGCACCGTGCAATGTGGAGATATTACTGTTTGTGCATTTACAATATTCATTGATTTTTGCCATTGAAAAACATGTTTTTCATATACCAGAAATGTTTGAAGCTACTGACTGAATGAAAGGAGCTGGCATCTCACTCTCTTTGAATCTTCTTTATCATGCTAGGATTAGCAGGAAAAAGCAAAAAATTTCAGAATTGCACCTTGCAATGTGGAGATATTACTGTTTGTGCATTTACAATATTCATTGATTTTTGCCATTGAAAAACATGTTTTTCATATACCAGAAATGTTTGAAGCTACTGACTGAATGAAAGGAGGTGGCATCTCACTCTCTTTGAATCTTCTTTATCATGCTAGGATTAACAGGAAAAAGCAAAAAATTTCAGAATTGCACCTTGCAATGTGGAGATATTACTGTTTGTGCATTTACAATATTCATTGATTTTTGCCATTGAAAAACATGTTTTTCATATACCAGAAATGTTTGAAGCTACTGACTGAATGAAAGGAGCTGGCATCTCACTCTCTTTGAATCTTCTTTATCATGCTAGGATTAACAGGAAAAAGCTAAAAATTTCAGAATTGCACCGTGCAATGTGGAGATATTACTGTTTGTGCATTTACAATATTCATTGATTTTTGCCATTGAAAAACATGTTTTTCATATACCAGAAATGTTTGAAGCTACTGACTGAATGAAAGGAGCTGGCATCTCACTCTCTTTGAATCTTCTTTATCATGCTAGGATTAACAGGAAAAAGCAAAAAATTTCAGAATTGCACCTTGCAATGTGGAGATATTACTGTTTGTGCATTTACAATATTCATTGATTTTTGCCATTGAAAAACGTCCAGAAATGTTTGAAGCTACTGACTGAATGAAAGGAGCTGGCATCTCACTCTCTTTGAATCTTCTTTATCATGCTAGGATTAGCAGGAAAAAGCAAAAAATTTCAGAATTGCACCTTGCAATGTGGAGATATTACTGTTTGTGCATTTACAATATTCATTGATTTTTGCCATTGAAAAACATGTTTTTCATATACCAGAAATGTTTGAAGCTACTGACTGAATGAAAGGAGCTGGCATCTCACTCTCTTTGAATCTTCTTTATCATGCTAGGATTAACAGGAAAAAGCTAAAAATTTCAGAATTGCACCGTGCAATGTGGAGATATTACTGTTTGTGCATTTACAATATTCATTGATTTTTGCCATTGAAAAACATGTTTTTCATATACCAGAAATGTTTGAAGCTACTGACTGAATGAAAGGAGCTGGCATCTCACTCTCTTTGAATCTTCTTTATCATGCTAGGATTAGCAGGAAAAAGCAAAAAATTTCAGAATTGCACCTTGCAATATGGAGATATTACTGTTTGTGCATTTACAATATTCATTGATTTTTGCCATTGAAAAACATGTTTTTCATATACCAGAAATGTTTGAAGCTACTGACTGAATGAAAGGAGCTGGCATCTCACTCTCTTTGAATCTTCTTTATCATGCTAGGATTAACAGGAAAAAGCAAAAAATTTCAGAATTGCACCTTGCAATGTGGAGATATTACTGTTTGTGCATTTACAATATTCATTGATTTTTGCCATTGAAAAACATGTTTTTCATATACCAGAAATGTTTGAAGCTACTGACTGAATGAAAGGAGCTGGCATCTCACTCTCTTTGAATCTTCTTTATCATGCTAGGATTAACAGGAAAAAGCTAAAAATTTCAGAATTGCACCGTGCAATGTGGAGATATTACTGTTTGTGCATTTACAATATTCATTGATTTTTGCCATTGAAAAACATGTTTTTCATATACCAGAAATGTTTGAAGCTACTGACTGAATGAAAGGAGCTGGCATCTCACTCTCTTTGAATCTTCTTTATCATGCTAGGATTAACAGGAAAAAGCAAAAAATTTCAGAATTGCACCTTGCAATGTGGAGATATTACTGTTTGTGCATTTACAATATTCATTGATTTTTGCCATTGAAAAACGTCCAGAAATGTTTGAAGCTACTGACTGAATGAAAGGAGCTGGCATCTCACTCTCTTTGAATCTTTTTTATCATGCTAGGATTAACAGGAAAAAGCTAAAAATTTCAGAATTGCACCGTGCAATGTGGAGATATTACTGTTTGTGCATTTACAATATTCATTGATTTTTGCCATTGAAAAACATGTTTTTCATATACCAGAAATGTTTGAAGCTACTGACTGAATGAAAGGAGCTGGCATCTCACTCTCTTTGAATCTTCTTTATCATGCTAGGATTAGCAGGAAAAAGCTAAAAATTTCAGAATTGCACAATGCAATGTGGAGATATTACTGTTTGTGCATTTACAATATTCATTGATTTTTGCCATTGAAAAACATGTTTTTCATATACCAGAAATGTTTGAAGCTACTGACTGAATGAAAGGAGCTGGCATCTCACTCTCTTTGAATCTTCTTTATCATGCTAGGATTAACAGGAAAAAGCAAAAAATTTCAGAATTGCACCTTGCAATGTGGAGATATTACTGTTTGTGCATTTACAATATTCATTGATTTTTGCCATTGAAAAACATGTTTTTCATATACCAGAAATGTTTGAAGCTACTGACTGAATGAAAGGAGCTGGCATCTCACTCTCTTTGAATCTTCTTTATCATGCTAGGATTAACAGGAAAAAGCTAAAAATTTCAGAATTGCACCGTGCAATGTGGAGATATTACTGTTTGTGCATTTACAATATTCATTGATTTTTGCCATTGAAAAACATGTTTTTCATATACCAGAAATGTTTGAAGCTACTGACTGAATGAAAGGAGCTGGCATCTCACTCTCTTTGAATCTTCTTTATCATGCTAGGATTAGCAGGAAAAAGCAAAAAATTTCAGAATTGCACCTTGCAATGTGGAGATATTACTGTTTGTGCATTTACAATATTCATTGATTTTTGCCATTGAAAAACATGTTTTTCATATACCAGAAATGTTTGAAGCTACTGACTGAATGAAAGGAGCTGGCATCTCACTCTCTTTGAATCTTCTTTATCATGCTAGGATTAACAGGAAAAAGCTAAAAATTTCAGAATTGCACCGTGCAATGTGGAGATATTACTGTTTGTGCATTTACAATATTCATTGATTTTTGCCATTGAAAAACATGTTTTTCATATACCAGAAATGTTTGAAGCTACTGACTGAATGAAAGGAGCTGGCATCTCACTCTCTTTGAATCTTCTTTATCATGCTAGGATTAGCAGGAAAAAGCAAAAAATTTCAGAATTGCACCTTGCAATGTGGAGATATTACTGTTTGTGCATTTACAATATTCATTGATTTTTGCCATTGAAAAACATGTTTTTCATATACCAGAAATGTTTGAAGCTACTGACTGAATGAAAGGAGGTGGCATCTCACTCTCTTTGAATCTTCTTTATCATGCTAGGATTAACAGGAAAAAGCAAAAAATTTCAGAATTGCACCTTGCAATGTGGAGATATTACTGTTTGTGCATTTACAATATTCATTGATTTTTGCCATTGAAAAACATGTTTTTCATATACCAGAAATGTTTGAAGCTACTGACTGAATGAAAGGAGCTGGCATCTCACTCTCTTTGAATCTTCTTTATCATGCTAGGATTAACAGGAAAAAGCTAAAAATTTCAGAATTGCACCGTGCAATGTGGAGATATTACTGTTTGTGCATTTACAATATTCATTGATTTTTGCCATTGAAAAACATGTTTTTCATATACCAGAAATGTTTGAAGCTACTGACTGAATGAAAGGAGCTGGCATCTCACTCTCTTTGAATCTTCTTTATCATGCTAGGATTAACAGGAAAAAGCAAAAAATTTCAGAATTGCACCTTGCAATGTGGAGATATTACTGTTTGTGCATTTACAATATTCATTGATTTTTGCCATTGAAAAACGTCCAGAAATGTTTGAAGCTACTGACTGAATGAAAGGAGCTGGCATCTCACTCTCTTTGAATCTTCTTTATCATGCTAGGATTAACAGGAAAAAGCTAAAAATTTCAGAATTGCACCGTGCAATGTGGAGATATTACTGTTTGTGCATTTACAATATTCATTGATTTTTGCCATTGAAAAACATGTTTTTCATATACCAGAAATGTTTGAAGCTACTGACTGAATGAAAGGAGCTGGCATCTCACTCTCTTTGAATCTTCTTTATCATGCTAGGATTAGCAGGAAAAAGCAAAAAATTTCAGAATTGCACCTTGCAATGTGGAGATATTACTGTTTGTGCATTTACAATATTCATTGATTTTTGCCATTGAAAAACATGTTTTTCATATACCAGAAATGTCTGAAGCTACTGACTGAATGAAAGGAGCTGGCATCTCACTCTCTTTGAATATTCTTTATCATGCTCGGATTAACAGGAAAAAGCTAAAAATTTCAGAATTGCACCGTGCAATGTGGAGATATTACTGTTTGTGCATTTACAATATTCATTGATTTTTGCCATTGAAAAACATGTTTTTCATATACCAGAAATGTTTGAAGCTACTGACTGAATGAAAGGAGCTGGCATCTCACTCTCTTTGAATCTTCTTTATCATGCTAGGATTAGCAGGAAAAAGCAAAAAATTTCAGAATTGCACCTTGCAATGTGGAGATATTACTGTTTGTGCATTTACAATATTCATTGATTTTTGCCATTGAAAAACATGTTTTTCATATACCAGAAATGTTTGAAGCTACTGACTGAATGAAAGGAGCTGGCATCTCACTCTCTTTGAATCTTCTTTATCATGCTAGGATTAGCAGGAAAAAGCAAAAAATTTCAGAATTGCACCTTGCAATGTGGAGATATTACTGTTTGTGCATTTACAATATTCATTGATTTTTGCCATTGAAAAACATGTTTTTCATATACCAGAAATGTTTGAAGCTACTGACTGAATGAAAGGAGCTGGCATCTCACTCTCTTTGAATCTTTATCATGCTAGGATTAACAGGAAAAAGCAAAAAATTTCAGAATTGCACCTTGCAATGTGGAGATATTACTGTTTGTGCATTTACAATATTCATTGATTTTTGCCATTGAAAAACATGTTTTTCATATACCAGAAATGTTTGAAGCTACTGACTGAATGAAAGGAGCTGGCATCTCACTCTCTTTGAATCTTCTTTATCATGCTAGGATTAGCAGGAAAAAGCAAAAAATTTCAGAATTGCACCTTGCAATGTGGAGATATTACTGTTTGTGCATTTACAATATTCATTGATTTTTGCCATTGAAAAACATGTTTTTCATATACCAGAAATGTTTGAAGCTACTGACTGAATGAAAGGAGCTGGCATCTCACTCTCTTTGAATCTTCTTTATCATGCTAGGATTAACAGGAAAAAGCAAAAAATTTCAGAATTGCACCTTGCAATGTGGAGATATTACTGTTTGTGCATTTACAATATTCATTGATTTTTGCCATTGAAAAACATGTTTTTCATATACCAGAAATGTTTGAAGCTACTGACTGAATGAAAGGAGCTGGCATCTCACTCTCTTTGAATCTTCTTTATCATGCTAGGATTAACAGGAAAAAGCTAAAAATTTCAGAATTGCACCTTGCAATGTGGAGATATTACTGTTTGTGCATTTACAATATGCATTGATTTTTGCCATTGAAAAACATGTTTTTCATATACCAGAAATGTTTGAAGCTACTGACTGAATGAAAGGAGCTGGCATCTCACTCTCTTTGAATCTTCTTTATCATGCTAGGATTAACAGGAAAAAGCTAAAAATTTCAGAATTGCACCGTGCAATGTGGAGATATTACTGTTTGTGCATTTACAATATTCATTGATTTTTGCCATTGAAAAACATGTTTTTCATATACCAGAAATGTTTGAAGCTACTGACTGAATGAAAGGAGCTGGCATCTCACTCTCTTTGAATCTTCTTTATCATGCTAGGATTAACAGGAAAAAGCAAAAAATTTCAGAATTGCACCTTGCAATGTGGAGATATTACTGTTTGTGCATTTACAATATTCATTGATTTTTGCCATTGAAAAACGTCCAGAAATGTTTGAAGCTACTGACTGAATGAAAGGAGCTGGCATCTCACTCTCTTTGAATCTTTTTTATCATGCTAGGATTAACAGGAAAAAGCTAAAAATTTCAGAATTGCACCGTGCAATGTGGAGATATTACTGTTTGTGCATTTACAATATTCATTGATTTTTGCCATTGAAAAACATGTTTTTCATATACCAGAAATGTTTGAAGCTACTGACTGAATGAAAGGAGCTGGCATCTCACTCTCTTTGAATCTTCTTTATCATGCTAGGATTAGCAGGAAAAAGCTAAAAATTTCAGAATTGCACAATGCAATGTGGAGATATTACTGTTTGTGCATTTACAATATTCATTGATTTTTGCCATTGAAAAACATGTTTTTCATATACCAGAAATGTTTGAAGCTACTGACTGAATGAAAGGAGCTGGCATCTCACTCTCTTTGAATCTTCTTTATCATGCTAGGATTAACAGGAAAAAGCAAAAAATTTCAGAATTGCACCTTGCAATGTGGAGATATTACTGTTTGTGCATTTACAATATTCATTGATTTTTGCCATTGAAAAACATGTTTTTCATATACCAGAAATGTTTGAAGCTACTGACTGAATGAAAGGAGCTGGCATCTCACTCTCTTTGAATCTTCTTTATCATGCTAGGATTAACAGGAAAAAGCTAAAAATTTCAGAATTGCACCGTGCAATGTGGAGATATTACTGTTTGTGCATTTACAATATTCATTGATTTTTGCCATTGAAAAACATGTTTTTCATATACCAGAAATGTTTGAAGCTACTGACTGAATGAAAGGAGCTGGCATCTCACTCTCTTTGAATCTTCTTTATCATGCTAGGATTAGCAGGAAAAAGCAAAAAATTTCAGAATTGCACCTTGCAATGTGGAGATATTACTGTTTGTGCATTTACAATATTCATTGATTTTTGCCATTGAAAAACATGTTTTTCATATACCAGAAATGTTTGAAGCTACTGACTGAATGAAAGGAGCTGGCATCTCACTCTCTTTGAATCTTCTTTATCATGCTAGGATTAACAGGAAAAAGCTAAAAATTTCAGAATTGCACCGTGCAATGTGGAGATATTACTGTTTGTGCATTTACAATATTCATTGATTTTTGCCATTGAAAAACATGTTTTTCATATACCAGAAATGTTTGAAGCTACTGACTGAATGAAAGGAGCTGGCATCTCACTCTCTTTGAATCTTCTTTATCATGCTAGGATTAGCAGGAAAAAGCAAAAAATTTCAGAATTGCACCTTGCAATGTGGAGATATTACTGTTTGTGCATTTACAATATTCATTGATTTTTGCCATTGAAAAACATGTTTTTCATATACCAGAAATGTTTGAAGCTACTGACTGAATGAAAGGAGGTGGCATCTCACTCTCTTTGAATCTTCTTTATCATGCTAGGATTAACAGGAAAAAGCAAAAAATTTCAGAATTGCACCTTGCAATGTGGAGATATTACTGTTTGTGCATTTACAATATTCATTGATTTTTGCCTTGAAAAACATGTTTTTCATATACCAGAAATGTTTGAAGCTACTGACTGAATGAAAGGAGCTGGCATCTCACTCTCTTTGAATCTTCTTTATCATGCTAGGATTAACAGGAAAAAGCTAAAAATTTCAGAATTGCACCGTGCAATGTGGAGATATTACTGTTTGTGCATTTACAATATTCATTGATTTTTGCCATTGAAAAACATGTTTTTCATATACCAGAAATGTTTGAAGCTACTGACTGAATGAAAGGAGCTGGCATCTCACTCTCTTTGAATCTTCTTTATCATGCTAGGATTAACAGGAAAAAGCAAAAATTTCAGAATTGCACCTTGCAATGTGGAGATATTACTGTTTGTGCATTTACAATATTCATTGATTTTTGCCATTGAAAAACGTCCAGAAATGTTTGAAGCTACTGACTGAATGAAAGGAGCTGGCATCTCACTCTCTTTGAATCTTCTTTATCATGCTAGGATTAACAGGAAAAAGCTAAAAATTTCAGAATTGCACCGTGCAATGTGGAGATATTACTGTTTGTGCATTTACAATATTCATTGATTTTTGCCATTGAAAAACATGTTTTTCATATACCAGAAATGTTTGAAGCTACTGACTGAATGAAAGGAGCTGGCATCTCACTCTCTTTGAATCTTCTTTATCATGCTAGGATTAGCAGGAAAAAGCAAAAAATTTCAGAATTGCACCTTGCAATGTGGAGATATTACTGTTTGTGCATTTACAATATTCATTGATTTTTGCCATTGAAAAACATGTTTTTCATATACCAGAAATGTCTGAAGCTACTGACTGAATGAAAGGAGCTGGCATCTCACTCTCTTTGAATATTCTTTTATCATGCTAGGATTAACAGGAAAAAGCTAAAAATTTCAGAATTGCACCGTGCAATGTGGAGATATTACTGTTTGTGCATTTACAATATTCATTGATTTTTGCCATTGAAAAACATGTTTTTCATATACCAGAAATGTTTGAAGCTACTGACTGAATGAAAGGAGCTGGCATCTCACTCTCTTTGAATCTTCTTTATCATGCTAGGATTAGCAGGAAAAAGCAAAAAATTTCAGAATTGCACCTTGCAATGTGGAGATATTACTGTTTGTGCATTTACAATATTCATTGATTTTTGCCATTGAAAAACATGTTTTTCATATACCAGAAATGTTTGAAGCTACTGACTGAATGAAAGGAGCTGGCATCTCACTCTCTTTGAATCTTCTTTATCATGCTAGGATTAGCAGGAAAAAGCAAAAAATTTCAGAATTGCACCTTGCAATGTGGAGATATTACTGTTTGTGCATTTACAATATTCATTGATTTTTGCCATTGAAAAACATGTTTTTCATATACCAGAAATGTTTGAAGCTACTGACTGAATGAAAGGAGCTGGCATCTCACTCTCTTTGAATCTTTATCATGCTAGGATTAACAGGAAAAAGCAAAAAATTTCAGAATTGCACCTGCAATGTGGAGATATTACTGTTTGTGCATTTACAATATTCATTGATTTTTGCCATTGAAAAACATGTTTTTCATATACCAGAAATGTTTGAAGCTACTGACTGAATGAAAGGAGCTGGCATCTCACTCTCTTTGAATCTTCTTTATCATGCTAGGATTAGCAGGAAAAAGCAAAAAATTTCAGAATTGCACCTTGCAATGTGGAGATATTACTGTTTGTGCATTTACAATATTCATTGATTTTTGCCATTGAAAAACATGTTTTTCATATACCAGAAATGTTTGAAGCTACTGACTGAATGAAAGGAGCTGGCATCTCACTCTCTTTGAATCTTCTTTATCATGCTAGGATTAACAGGAAAAAGCAAAAAATTTCAGAATTGCACCTTGCAATGTGGAGATATTACTGTTTGTGCATTTACAATATTCATTGATTTTTGCCATTGAAAAACATGTTTTTCATATACCAGAAATGTTTGAAGCTACTGACTGAATGAAAGGAGCTGGCATCTCACTCTCTTTGAATCTTCTTTATCATGCTAGGATTAACAGGAAAAGCTAAAAATTTCAGAATTGCACCTTGCAATGTGGAGATATTACTGTTTGTGCATTTACAATATTCATTGATTTTTGCCATTGAAAAACATGTTTTTCATATACCAGAAATGTTTGAAGCTACTGACTGAATGAAAGGAGCTGGCATCTCACTCTCTTTGAATCTTCTTTATCATGCTAGGATTAGCAGGAAAAAGCAAAAAATTTCAGAATTGCACCTTGCAATGTGGAGATATTACTGTTTGTGCATTTACAATATTCATTGATTTTTGCCATTGAAAAACATGTTTTTCATATACCAGAAATGTTTGAAGCTACTGACTGAATGAAAGGAGCTGGCATCTCACTCTCTTTGAATCTTCTTTATCATGCTAGGATTAACAGGAAAAAGCTAAAAATTTCAGAATTGCACCGTGCAATGTGGAGATATTACTGTTTGTGCATTTACAATATTCATTGATTTTTGCCATTGAAAAACATGTTTTTCATATACCAGAAATGTTTGAAGCTACTGACTGAATGAAAGGAGCTGGCATCTCACTCTCTTTGAATCTTCTTTATCATGCTAGGATTAGCAGGAAAAAGCAAAAAATTTCAGAATTGCACCTTGCAATGTGGAGATATTACTGTTTGTGCATTTACAATATTCATTGATTTTTGCCATTGAAAAACATGTTTTTCATATACCAGAAATGTTTGAAGCTACTGACTGAATGAAAGGAGCTGGCATCTCACTCTCTTTGAATCTTCTTTATCATGCTAGGATTAACAGGAAAAAGCAAAAAATTTCAGAATTGCACCTTGCAATGTGGAGATATTACTGTTTGTGCATTTACAATATTCATTGATTTTTGCCATTGAAAAACATGTTTTTCATATACCAGAAATGTTTGAAGCTACTGACTGAATGAAAGGAGCTGGCATCTCACTCTCTTTGAATCTTCTTTATCATGCTAGGATTAACAGGAAAAAGCTAAAAATTTCAGAATTGCACCGTGCAATGTGGAGATATTACTGTTTGTGCATTTACAATATTCATTGATTTTTGCCATTGAAAAACATGTTTTTCATATACCAGAAATGTTTGAAGCTACTGACTGAATGAAAGGAGCTGGCATCTCACTCTCTTTGAATCTTCTTTATCATGCTAGGATTAGCAGGAAAAAGCAAAAAATTTCAGAATTGCACCTTGCAATGTGGAGATATTACTGTTTGTGCATTTACAATATTCATTGATTTTTGCCATTGAAAAACATGTTTTTCATATACCAGAAATGTTTGAAGCTACTGACTGAATGAAAGGAGCTGGCATCTCACTCTCTTTGAATCTTCTTTATCATGCTAGGATTAACAGGAAAAGGCAAAAAATTTCAGAATTGCACCTTGCAATGTGGAGATATTACTGTTTGTGCATTTACAATATTCATTGATTTTTGCCATTGAAAAACATGTTTTTCATATACCAGAAATGTTTGAAGCTACTGACTGAATGAAAGGAGCTGGCATCTCACTCTCTTTGAATCTTCTTTATCATGCTAGGATTAACAGGAAAAAGCTAAAAATTTCAGAATTGCACCGTGCAATGTGGAGATATTACTGTTTGTGCATTTACAATATTCATTGATTTTTGCCATTGAAAAACATGTTTTTCATATACCAAGAAATGTTTGAAGCTACTGACTGAATGAAAGGAGCTGGCATCTCACTCTCTTTGAATCTTCTTTATCATGCTAGGATTAGCAGGAAAAAGCAAAAAATTTCAGAATTGCACCTTGCAAAGTGGAGATATTACTGTTTGTGCATTTACAATATTCATTGATTTTTGCCATTGAAAAACATGTTTTTCATATACCAGAAATGTTTGAAGCTACTGACTGAATGAAAGGAGCTGGCATCTCACTCTCTTTGAATCTTCTTTATCATGCTAGGATTAACAGGAAAAAGCAAAAAATTTCAGAATTGCACCTTGCAATGTGGAGATATTACTGTTTGTGCATTTACAATATTCATTGATTTTTGCCATTGAAAAACATGTTTTTCATATACCAGAAATGTTTGAAGCTACTGACTGAATGAAAGGAGCTGGCATCTCACTCTCTTTGAATCTTCTTTATCATGCTAGGATTAGCAGGAAAAAGCAAAAAATTTCAGAATTGCACCTTGCAATGTGGAGATATTACTGTTTGTGCATTTACAATATTCATTGATTTTTGCCATTGAAAAACATGTTTTTCATATACCAGAAATGTTTGAAGCTACTGACTGAATGAAAGGAGCTGGCATCTCACTCTCTTTGAATCTTCTTTATCATGCTAGGATTAACAGGAAAAAGCTAAAAATTTCAGAATTGCACCGTGCAATGTGGAGATATTACTGTTTGTGCATTTACAATATTCATTGATTTTTGCCATTGAAAAACATGTTTTTCATATACCAGAAATGTTTGAAGCTACTGACTGAATGAAAGGAGCTGGCATCTCACTCTCTTTGAATCTTCTTTATCATGCTAGGATTAGCAGGAAAAAGCAAAAAATTTCAGAATTGCACCTTGCAATGTGGAGATATTACTGTTTGTGCATTTACAATATTCATTGATTTTTGCCATTGAAAAACATGTTTTTCATATACCAGAAATGTTTGAAGCTACTGACTGAATGAAAGGAGCTGGCATCTCACTCTCTTTGAATCTTCTTTATCATGCTAGGATTAACAGGAAAAAGCAAAAAATTTCAGAATTGCACCTTGCAATGTGGAGATATTACTGTTTGTGCATTTACAATATTCATTGATTTTTGCCATTGAAAAACATGTTTTTCATATACCAGAAATGTTTGAAGCTACTGACTGAATGAAAGGAGCTGGCATCTCACTCTCTTTGAATCTTCTTTATCATGCTAGGATTAACAGGAAAAAGCTAAAAATTTCAGAATTGCACCGTGCAATGTGGAGATATTACTGTTTGTGCATTTACAATATTCATTGATTTTTGCCATTGAAAAACATGTTTTTCATATACCAGAAATGTTTGAAGCTACTGACTGAATGAAAGGAGCTGGCATCTCACTCTCTTTGAATCTTTATCATGCTAGGATTAGCAGGAAAAAGCAAAAAATTTCAGAATTGCACCTTGCAATGTGGAGATATTACTGTTTGTGCATTTACAATATTCATTGATTTTTGCCATTGAAAAACATGTTTTTCATATACCAGAAATGTTTGAAGCTACTGACTGAATGAAAGGAGCTGGCATCTCACTCTCTTTGAATCTTCTTTATCATGCTAGGATTAACAGGAAAAGCAAAAATTTCAGAATTGCACCTTGCAATGTGGAGATATTACTGTTTGTGCATTTACAATATTCATTGATTTTTGCCATTGAAAAACATGTTTTTCATATACCAGAAATGTTTGAAGCTACTGACTGAATGAAAGGAGCTGGCATCTCACTCTCTTTGAATCTTCTTTATCATGCTAGGATTAACAGGAAAAAGCTAAAAATTTCAGAATTGCACCGTGCAATGTGGAGATATTACTGTTTGTGCATTTACAATATTCATTGATTTTTGCCATTGAAAAACATGTTTTTCATATACCAGAAATGTTTGAAGCTACTGACTGAATGAAAGGAGCTGGCATCTCACTCTCTTTGAATCTTCTTTATCATGCTAGGATTAGCAGGAAAAAGCAAAAAATTTCAGAATTGCACCTTGCAATGTGGAGATATTACTGTTTGTGCATTTACAATATTCATTGATTTTTGCCATTGAAAAACATGTTTTTCATATACCAGAAATGTTTGAAGCTACTGACTGAATGAAAGGAGCTGGCATCTCACTCTCTTTGAATCTTCTTTATCATGCTAGGATTAGCAGGAAAAAGCAAAAAATTTCAGAATTGCACCTTGCAATGTGGAGATATTACTGTTTGTGCATTTACAATATTCATTGATTTTTGCCATTGAAAACATGTTTTTCATATACCAGAAATGTTTGAAGCTACTGACTGAATGAAAGGAGCTGGCATCTCACTCTCTTTGAATCTTCTTTATCATGCTAGGATTAACAGGAAAAAGCAAAAAATTTCAGAATTGCACCTTGCAATGTGGAGATATTACTGTTTGTGCATTTACAATATTCATTGATTTTTGCCATTGAAAAACATGTTTTTCATATACCAGAAATGTTTGAAGCTACTGACTGAATGAAAGGAGCTGGCATCTCACTCTCTTTGAATCTTCTTTATCATGCTAGGATTAGCAGGAAAAAGCAAAAAAATTTCAGAATTGCACCTTGCAATGTGGAGATATTACTGTTTGTGCATTTACAATATTCATTGATTTTTGCCATTGAAAAACATGTTTTTCATATACCAGAAATGTTTGAAGCTACTGACTGAATGAAAGGAGCTTGGCATCTCACTCTCTTTGAATCTTCTTTATCATGCTAGGATTAACAGGAAAAAGCAAAAAATTTCAGAATTGCACCTTGCAATGTGGAGATATTACTGTTTGTGCATTTACAATATTCATTGATTTTTGCCATTGAAAAACATGTTTTTCATATACCAGAAATGTTTGAAGCTACTGACTGAATGAAAGGAGCTGGCATCTCACTCTCTTTGAATCTTCTTTATCATGCTAGGATTAACAGGAAAAAGCAAAAAATTTCAGAATTGCACCTTGCAATGTGGAGATATTACTGTTTGTGCATTTACAATATTCATTGATTTTTGCCATTGAAAAACATGTTTTTCATATACCAGAAATGTTTGAAGCTACTGACTGAATGAAAGGAGCTGGCATCTCACTCTCTTTGAATCTTCTTTATCATGCTAGGATTAACAGGAAAAAGCAAAAAATTTCAGAATTGCACCTTGCAATGTGGAGATATTACTGTTTGTGCATTTACAATATTCATTGATTTTTGCCATTGAAAAACATGTTTTTCATATACCAGAAATGTTTGAAGCTACTGACTGAATGAAAGGAGCTGGCATCTCACTCTCTTTGAATCTTCTTTATCATGCTAGGATTAACAGGAAAAAGCTAAAAATTTCAGAATTGCACCGTGCAATGTGGAGATATTACTGTTTGTGCATTTACAATATTCATTGATTTTTGCCATTGAAAAACATGTTTTTCATATACCAGAAATGTTTGAAGCTACTGACTGAATGAAAGGAGCTGGCATCTCACTCTCTTTGAATCTTCTTTATCATGCTAGGATTAGCAGGAAAAAGCAAAAAATTTCAGAATTGCACCTTGCAATGTGGAGATATTACTGTTTGTGCATTTACAATATTCATTGATTTTTGCCATTGAAAAACATGTTTTTCATATACCAGAAATGTTTGAAGCTACTGACTGAATGAAAGGAGCTGGCATCTCACTCTCTTTGAATCTTCTTTATCATGCTAGGATTAACAGGAAAAGCAAAAAATTTCAGAATTGCACCTTGCAATGTGGAGATATTACTGTTTGTGCATTTACAATATTCATTGATTTTTGCCATTGAAAAACATGTTTTTCATATACCAGAAATGTTTGAAGCTACTGACTGAATGAAAGGAGCTGGCATCTCACTCTCTTTGAATCTTCTTTATCATGCTAGGATTAACAGGAAAAAGCTAAAAATTTCAGAATTGCACCGTGCAATGTGGAGATATTACTGTTTGTGCATTTACAATATTCATTGATTTTTGCCATTGAAAAACATGTTTTTCATATACCAGAAATGTTTGAAGCTACTGACTGAATGAAAGGAGCTGGCATCTCACTCTCTTTGAATCTTCTTTATCATGCTAGGATTAGCAGGAAAAAGCAAAAAATTTCAGAATTGCACCTTGCAATGTGGAGATATTACTGTTTGTGCATTTACAATATTCATTGATTTTTGCCATTGAAAAACATGTTTTTCATATACCAGAAATGTTTGAAGCTACTGACTGAATGAAAGGAGCTGGCATCTCACTCTCTTTGAATCTTCTTTATCATGCTAGGATTAACAGGAAAAGCAAAAAATTTCAGAATTGCACCTTGCAATGTGGAGATATTACTGTTTGTGCATTTACAATATTCATTGATTTTTGCCATTGAAAAACATGTTTTTCATATACCAGAAATGTTTGAAGCTACTGACTGAATGAAAGGAGCTGGCATCTCACTCTCTTTGAATCTTCTTTATCATGCTAGGATTAGCAGGAAAAAGCAAAAAATTTCAGAATTGCACCTTGCAATGTGGAGATATTACTGTTTGTGCATTTACAATATTCATTGATTTTTGCCATTGAAAAACATGTTTTTCATATACCAGAAATGTTTGAAGCTACTGACTGAATGAAAGGAGCTGGCATCTCACTCTCTTTGAATCTTCTTTATCATGCTAGGATTAACAGGAAAAAGCAAAAATTTCAGAATTGCACCTTGCAATGTGGAGATATTACTGTTTGTGCATTTACAATATTCATTGATTTTTGCCATTGAAAAACATGTTTTTCATATACCAGAAATGTTTGAAGCTACTGACTGAATGAAAGGAGCTGGCATCTCACTCTCTTTGAATCTTCTTTATCATGCTAGGATTAGCAGGAAAAAGCAAAAAATTTCAGAATTGCACCTTGCAATGTGGAGATATTACTGTTTGTGCATTTACAATATTCATTGATTTTTGCCATTGAAAAACATGTTTTTCATATACCAGAAATGTTTGAAGCTACTGACTGAATGAAAGGAGCTGGCATCTCACTCTCTTTGAATCTTCTTTATCATGCTAGGATTAACAGGAAAAAGCAAAAAATTTCAGAATTGCACCTTGCAATGTGGAGATATTACTGTTTGTGCATTTACAATATTCATTGATTTTTGCCATTGAAAAACATGTTTTTCATATACCAGAAATGTTTGAAGCTACTGACTGAATGAAAGGAGCTGGCATCTCACTCTCTTTGAATCTTCTTTATCATGCTAGGATTAACAGGAAAAAGCTAAAAATTTCAGAATTGCACCGTGCAATGTGGAGATATTACTGTTTGTGCATTTACAATATTCATTGATTTTTGCCATTGAAAAACATGTTTTTCATATACCAGAAATGTTTGAAGCTACTGACTGAATGAAAGGAGCTGGCATCTCACTCTCTTTGAATCTTCTTTATCATGCTAGGATTAACAGGAAAAAGCAAAAAATTTCAGAATTGCACCTTGCAATGTGGAGATATTACTGTTTGTGCATTTACAATATTCATTGATTTTTGCCATTGAAAAACATGTTTTTCATATACCAGAAATGTTTGAAGCTACTGACTGAATGAAAGGAGCTGGCATCTCACTCTCTTTGAATCTTCTTTATCATGCTAGGATTAACAGGAAAAAGCAAAAAATTTCAGAATTGCACCTTGCAATGTGGAGATATTACTGTTTGTGCATTTACAATATTCATTGATTTTTGCCATTGAAAAACATGTTTTTCATATACCAGAAATGTTTGAAGCTACTGACTGAATGAAAGGAGCTGGCATCTCACTCTCTTTGAATCTTCTTTATCATGCTAGGATTAACAGGAAAAAGCTAAAAAATTTCAGAATTGCACCTTGCAATGTGGAGATATTACTGTTTGTGCATTTACAATATTCATTGATTTTTGCCATTGAAAAACATGTTTTTCATATACCAGAAATGTTTGAAGCTACTGACTGAATGAAAGGAGCTGGCATCTCACTCTCTTTGAATCTTCTTTATCATGCTAGGATTAACAGGAAAAAGGCTAAAAATTTCAGAATTGCACCGTGCAATGTGGAGATATTACTGTTTGTGCACTTACAATATTCATTGATTTTTGCCATTGAAAACATGTTTTTCATATACCAGAAATGTTTGAAGCTACTGACTGAATGAAAGGAGCTGGCATCTCACTCTATTTGAATCTTCTTTATCATGCTAGGATACAGGAAAAGCAAAAAATTTCAGAATTGCACATTGCAATGTGGGAGATATTACTGTTTGTGCATTTACAATATTCATTGATTTTGCCATTGAAAAACATGTTTTTCATATAAGAAATGTATGACTTCTCACTCTCTTTGAATCTTCTTTATCATGCTAGATTAACAGAAAAAGCAAAAAATTTCAGAATTGCACCTTGCAATGTGGAATATCTTGTGCATTTACAATATTCATTGATTTTTGCCATTGAAAACATGTTTTCATATACCAGAAATGTTTGAAGCTACTGACTGAATGAAAGGAGCTGGCATCTCACTCTCTTTGAATCTTCTTTATCATGCTGGATTAACAGGAAAAAGCTAAAAATTTCAGAATTGCACCTTGCAATGTGGAGATATTACTGTTTGTGCATTTCCAATATTCATTGATTTTTGCCATTGAAAACATGTTTTTCATATACCAGAAATGTTTGAAGCTACTGACTGAATGAAAGGAGCCTGGCATCTCACTCTCTTTGAATCTTCTTTATCATGCTAGGATTAGACAGAAAAAGCTAAAATTTCAGGAATTGCACCTTGCAATGTGGAGATATTACTGTTTGTGCATTTACAATATTCATTGATTTTTGCCATTGAAAAACATGTTTTTCATATACCAGAAATGTTTGAAGCTACTGACTGAATGAAAGGAGCTGGCATCTCATCTCCTTGAATCTTTATCATGCTAGGATTAGCAGGAAAAAGCAAAAATTTCAGAATTGCACCTGCAATGTGGAGATATTACTGTTTGTGCATTTTACAATATTCATTGATTTTTGCCATTGAAAAACATGTTTTCATATACCAGAAATGTTTGAAGCTACTGACTGAATGAAAGGAGCTGGCATCTCACTCTCTTTGAATCTTCTTTATCATGCTAGGATTAACAGGAAAAAGCAAAAAATTTCAGAATTGCACCTTGCAATGTGGAGATATTACTGTTTGTGCATTTACAATATTCATTGATTTTTGCCATTGAAAAACATGTTTTTCATTATACCAGAAATGTTTGAAGCTAGTGACTGAATGAAAGGAGCTGGCATCTCACTCTCTTTGAAT